>NW_010167266.1:50000-64273 GCF_000695765.1 Mesitornis unicolor
TATTTGTCTTGTCCCTACAGCTGCTGATGTTTGAACAAGACACTGGGCCGAAGTGTAGCACCATCTCTTCTCCTGTCTCACAAATGTCTAAAACCAGGCCTGTAGCCAAGGCCTCCTTGCATGCTCACTCCACCTCTCTCTGGTCCAGCAAACCACGACGCTTTTTTTCCATGTCAATGCACAAGTTCAAGTGGAGAATGGTCCCAACACCCTCATGCCGTAACAGCATAGTCAGTGAGTAAGGGATTTTTCCAGAAGCAGCAGACACATGTTTGCGATCCTTCTGGTAAGAAAAGAGAATTAAACTTGGTTTTCTTAATCTTGCACAGAAAGGGTGGAAAGACTGCCAGCATCCATCTTTCCTCCTCTTTTTTAGAAATGGCAAAGCTCAACTCTCTGAAAGTAAGGGGACCTGGAAAGATTTAATCACTGGCAAGCATCTTTGTACCCTAAACACAGTGCCTGAAAAGAACTTAAGATGCACTATCTTTCACCAGCTTTTTTATTATGGAAGAGAGGTTGGCAGCAGCTGCATTTAAGAGTTGAAACACTCTTCCCTCAGTGCTGGCTGTTTTAGCTTACATCTCAAGGAACTTCAGTTGAGATGCCTCATCTCCTCCATCCACCTCCCACCAGACCAGGTTGCCCAAAGCTCTGTCCAACCTGGCCTTGAACACTTCCAGGGAGGGGGCATTCACAACTTCCTTGGGCAACCTGTTTCAGTGCGTCACCACCCTCACAGTAAAGAATTTCTTCAAGCCCTCTCTTTGGTGTTGTTATTTCATATTCTTTGTCATTTACTCTTTTCCATTGTGCCACCTATGGTTTTATGGTTGATGAAGGCAACAAGAAATAAAAAAAAAACCCACAAAAACCTCCCCCTTCTAGTTTGCTAACTCTATTAGACTGCTTTGCATGGGAGATAATTTCCACAGGCTACAGAAGTTATTTGTATTACTTCAATTAATTATAGTACAAAACAGTGGCACCACTTCATTAATCAGCTGCTTGAGAGAGTTACTTTTGTAAAAAGTCTTTTTGGTAATTTGATTAGAAAGAACAGTGCCTCTTACTACTGTGATATGATTCAGTATGTCCATCAAACAAATCCTTTAGAATTAGTTCTTAATACTGTAAAAACAGGAAAGAAAGAAAAGGAAATAGGAAAGAAGTCTCTTGGCAGAAAAATGTGTCTCAGAGACTCTTTCAAGGCTTAGATGTAACAGAGCAAAGCGTACAGGAAATACTTCAGTGCTTCGAGAGGCATTTCCTCCCCTCCCCCCCTTAGAAAGATGCAGTAATTAAAACCTAATTATTATCTTCATTTTAAACAAAACCTAAAGTGAATACCAATTAATAACAACATACTAATGAGCATCTGCTGTGATGAAATTGAATATGAATGTGCTGCAAATTTCGGGTAATTTATTTTTTCGGGGAAGTGCTACTGGTCTCAATCTACTGCTGGAAGATTGTATAGACTGTACACATTTTCCATCGTGTCTTACGTGCAGCAAATTCTGTTTTCAAAAAAAGCGTGTAGCTCAGCCTTGTGGATCTTTATATACCCAAACACTATCCACGCTACGATGATTTCGAGGCAATAAACTGAAGTCTAAGACTGTGTTTTACACACCTCACATATTCTTTTGTAAAACCAAGGCAGTTGCATCGCACCAGGTTCACACAGCCCCTATTCACCATCAGATTCTGAAAGCAGATACTGCTGCACAAAAAGAGCTCATGAAGTGTGAATTATTGTTACACCAGATACTCATAATGCGCATACCCCTTGCCCCGTGTCAATGCTGATGTTCACCCAAGTCTGGTCTTCTCGTGCATCACAAAACCTAGTTAAAACGCAGTGCTGGTCTGTGTGGAATAGGCTGAGATAAACTGTACACTGAAAATAACTACTTTACATAAAAGAAAAAAGGTGAAATAAAGTACATCTAAATTGCAGCTTTTATGCTTTAGCATACAATCAGTTTTTGAAAACTTACACCCAATTCCATTAAAAACATGAGATGGTTGGTCACCATCTGTACTGACAGCAGCACTGGTTATAAACTAAATGAGAAGGTGTGTGTGGGAGGTGTTAGGGGTGTGTGTGGTTTCCTTCTTAACCCTCCAAACTGTCCACCTCCTCAACCAATATTGGGTTTTTAAAGTAATTATGACTCACAGAGTCCATTAAAGAAGTAAAAGGAAACGGAAACAGATGTGGCAGGATTTGGATATGAAGAAGTTTTCCCTAGTACTTATGTTAACATGGACTGCATGACAAAGAGGTTCTTCCATATACATGCAGGGGTCAATGAATAAAAAAGCACAGCAAAAGACTGGATATTCTTGTACGTGATGAGTTTTTTTTTTCCATTAAGTAATTGAAATGACAAGAACTTTTGCTGGTTTAAGTCCTGCTTAGCAATTAGTGAGAACATTACAGAGTATCTAATTATAAAAACCAACTCTGGACGGCAATGACAGCAAAAGAACAGAAAAGTGGGTGAGGAACTGGGTGCAGAACAGATGGTGACACCTACTGACAAGGGACACCAGACTGAACGAAGGGGTTAACAGAATACCTCCAGGGTGGATCCTGACCATACTGTCACTAAACATTTTCACTAAGAAAGCCTGGAGAAAAAGTAGCTGGCTATTAATAATATTTAGGAGGCATGAACATGGCAAAATAGGAAAGAAAAGAAATTTAATAAGCAAAATATTTCTTGCCATAACAAAGAAGCTGAATGAATTATCTACAACTAGGGAGAGTCCCAAGCTGGAACTGTTCTGCTTTGAAGATTCAAAAGATGAAGACTCAAGGCATGTGGTACAGACACAAGATGAACAGCAAACGCCAGCAGACCTGGCAGTACTTATCTATAGAGCTCTGGAGGAATAGAAGGATGAAGCTGTTGGATCACTAAAGGTGGTGGGTCACCTCTACTTAAAGCTGGCAGTGTAAGCAAAGACATGAAATAAACCCTGCGACACTTCCTTGGAAATACGTTGGTTTTTAAACAGACTGAGTGTCACCTGTGCTTAACAGTTTCTCATCTTAATGATATGTATGCAACACTCTCTCCCATTTCTGGCGTTCCATGTGCTCTACTGCTCATCTGAGCATGTGTTAAAGCAAATTCAACTCAGTAATCCATCAAAAATGACTCACCTCTTTTTTAATCTAGCAGAAAACTAAACCCAAAAACCTAAATGCTTCCCTGTGCGGCCAACAGCTGGCACTAGGCAAAACAGCAAGCTGCACAGTAGAGGATGTGAATAAGCCAAACTAGCTACAGATAGCAAGAGGAGATATAGCATGTTCCCCTGCTTTTCGTTTTGGGTTCAAGCTCTTGCTTACAGCCAGAACTCAAGCTCCTCTAAGCAGCACAAGACCTGGCAGTGAGAACCCAAGTCTTTACTAAGAACCATTCTTTTGTGGGGTGGGGGAATCACTCACCTCACATACCCTTAGTATACACACAGCATTGTGAAGTGGTCTTTACTCTGCAATTTTCAGCATCGAGATGTTTATGACTAATTTTTGATATTACTAATACTTCATTCAGGTATATAAGAGACAAGCACATAAAACTTCTGACTGAGTCTTGAACAAGACCAGGCACTATCTGCTCTGAGGTATTTTTTTAAAATTATAACAGCAATCAATGACTAATTGTACAGAAATCAGCTCTAAAGATGCTATATATATATATGTGTGTGCACAAGTATGTACATACTGCATGTATGCACGTGTACATATATATATGAAGACTTTTTAATAACAGTACCATAGCAAATAAATATAAATGAGTTTTAAAATAAAAATACTAATATTTTACATAAATATTGTTCCAAATTCTAAGAAAAGTCCAGAAACAGCCCTCAAAATGAATAATGAAAATAATAAATAGGTGGTTTTCATACAGAAAGTTTCTTAAATTGATAAACAGGATCACATGAGATGGTTAACTATCATACTAGGAAATGTCATCAAGGTGGCCCATTTGGTCAGTTCTTCCCTGCTAAACAAAACAGGCCTGACTAGTAAGTTCAAGTGCTGAACTGTTACTGTCCATATTACTAAATTTTTAATGACTGTTGACTGAGTTTTGGGTTGTGACAACTAAGACAGCAATGGGCCATGGCTCAGGACATGATGTGCCTGGACCAACTGTACAGGCACTACGGATCAGATTCCACTTCAGCAGTCCCAAGCTTTGCCCCAACAGACATTGAACCCGCAAGCATCCCCCACAGAGCAAGCACACAACACACCATCAGCTTCAAGCTGCAACACAGCCCTCAGGTTTTCTTTAAAGCCTCTGAACCTACAAAACAACCACAATGGCCGATTGCTGGCTTATGCATATGAACACCTGTAATCTTAGGCTGCTGGTCAGAGGACACTTGACACTGGTACTGACAGTGTAATAGGAGAAAAAGGTACAAGACATGGTTTTAGGCAAATAATTCAAGAATTTGCATTCTTAACCAGATGAAGGAAATATATTTAAAAAAAAGAATTTCATCTGTAATTTGCCTCATGGATCTGCAGAGGCTCTAGAGTATTCATGTTCTCCCTCTGAAAGCAGCATCACTGAAGGATTTGCAGGATAACCAGTCTGGAGCCTAAGTATCAACCCTACACAGATGTACCTTTAGGACTGCCATTGTACAGAAATTCTCAAAACTATAATCTACAGCAGAAAGCTTAAGACTTGAGGTTTTTCACATCAAACTAAACAAATAAGCTTCGCTGGACAGCTGATGATAGACAAGATATCACTCTGGAACCAGACTCACCCAGCAGCACATACAATAAAACTACAAAACTGTATCTGCCCAAATGCATTGAATATTAGTCTGGAGAAGCATCACCATGATCTCAAAACTAACTGTATTTTAAGAGCCTCTGATCAAGAATATTTGCACACTTCAAATAATTTGCTGCTTGAAATAAGCAGCATATAGATATGCTCCTAAAACATATCCTCTTCTTGGTGTATGAGACAAATCTAATAATAATTTTAAAATCCATGTTTACATTTTGAAGAAAAATACAAGCACTTTCAAAGTAAGTCACTAATTTCTGGCTATCTGGAATTACCTGACCCCTGACAATCTGGAGTAGACAGTAAGAAGCAGTTAACAGAAAAGGCTTGGTGAAACAACACTGAATTGAAAACCACCTCTGTAAAGCAAAGCTATCATTCTGCTCTGAAGATAAAGTACCACGGCCAAGTATTCCCCATCTATCTTAAGGGTTACACAAGAAGCTAGCACAGCTCCAGAGTGCTGTCTCATTCTAGAAAGCTGATGGATCTACCCACTGAATGAAAAGCACTCATAGCAGTTAACTACAAAACCTCTACTCTTACTCATGCAGAACTGCTCCTCATGGAGAATGCAAGTCATACTCTATTTCCCAGGACCTACATTTCTCACAGCCAGAAACCAACTAAACCAAGTGGGGCCCAACCAAGAAAATGATGCGAAACCACCTTACTAGGAGTAAATTCTGCCTGCAGGGAAAAAAAATCTATGTAAGGTAGCTCCCAGACCAGAATCACAGATCCACCATCTATCAGCTGCAGTCCTATTTCATGGCAGAGAGAGAACATTACTAGAGGCTTGCGGCTCTAGTCGAGACTAGAGGTCTCTTCAGACCAGGTACAAAGCTGATTTTCTACCATTTCATGCAATCTGCTGACACATTCAAGAATGGTGGTGTATTGCCAAGGATGAGCAAAAGGTTATCCCTCATTAGCTTATCTGAGGCACATCTTGAGTCTTCTGTCTGCTTGTGAAAATAAAGGGGATGTCACTTCTGATGTTCAGACACAGCATGCTATGGGTAACAATGGAAAACGCCGATAGAACAAGTCCTGCTCTCGCAATTTAGACTGTAGTAGAAGTACCAAGTATCAAGTTGGAATATATTTTTGTTTACAGAAATGATTTTAATCTAATTCTGTATTTGCAACCATGATTTTTATTTACCTTTCTAGAAAGAAAATAGTTTCTCACTGATTGATAAACTTTACACAAATATTTGACACTTATCAGCTATCCAAAAGTATACACTATAAAAGTGCAACCTATGTAAGCAACTTGGCTTATACATATTTATTTAAATTATGATTTTGTTAAGAAGTGGGTAACATTGAATTTCTTTTCTGCAAAATAATTTACTAATATTTGTGAAAGCCTTTATTTTAACTGAATCTTGATTATCATTCAACAAGCACAAGTACAACATTTAAAAACTGGTTTATTAGTAAATAAACAACACTATAAATAGGCTAGATACACAAGCAAATGAGCTCATCTAAATATGTTTTAGATGTAAAAACATGCATGTGAAAACAACCAAAAAAGTAACCTTTACAAAAGAGACGCAACTAAATGTACTGCTTTGGATTACCACATTCCTGTTTCTCAAGACTTCAGGACTCATTCCCCCAGTTCTAGGTTTTAGCAAAAAAGTAAAGTTTGAAAAGCTAGGTTTTCTCCTTCAACTCCTAGTTTTTCAGTTTTTAATGAGCTATTCTCTGAGCTCAAGTAGTTAAATAATCTGAAGCAAGGAATATATCTGCTGCAGAGGACACTATTTTGCCTAAAGAAGATATGGAGTTCAGTAAACTCTAAAGGACTTGGCGTCAATGTTACTTCTTGTTCATCTTGACTTTTTCTAAGAAGTTAAGATGATACAAGGAACTAAGCTGAGATAAGAAAATGCTTCAGCTACTCATCATGCATCCTGAAACATTCTGCTGTTAGAAGATCAGTATTGTTACAGCCTGACTGAAGTCCCCATCCCTACCTGGAGCCAGGATATACACAGGTGACTCCACTGCTAAGCAAGATCTTTCTTCCTGTGTTTTGGTTAGACCAACTGTCCCCAACAGCTTATAGTAGCACCTATCTATCTGTAGCAGTCAATATGAACAGCTTCAACAATGCAAGTGATGAGCTCATGTTTCTGAAGCAGCTCTCACAGACTTTAATAGAATGGCTCTCTACTAAATGCTAAAGAAAAATCATGTTATGCAGATGACAAAGCAAAGGAGAGCATCTTTTCTGTGGGTGGCACTGAAATGTTAAGATCTGTTGTATACAAAGGCACATCTCAGTGACTTACAGGGCAACTTTATCTACTACCCTAGGGTTGAAAACAATGGCAGCACTTTAGGTACCAGACACAACTCCAATAGCTTATTATGCTGCCATCTGCTCCTTCCACAAACAGTGCAAGATTTATGCCCATATGCTTTCCTATGCCTTCCTCTGGGGAAAACATAGGTTATTTTCAGTCTCCTTCTCCATAACTCAAAATAGATTCTTCAGCTCTGGTATTGGCGTCAGTGCATACACTAACTTTGATGCATTTTCTTTTTTAATGCCATCTTCTCTACATCTTATCTGGCATTGTCTACCAGTCCAATAGTGTTCTGCGTGATATAGTTTTCACCAGATGATGAATGTTTAAAACCGATTGTTATTGATGTCAACTGTTTTGGAAAAAAACCCCGGAGATTCTGTCCTGCACCCTTCAATTCACAAGCCCAAACAGGAAAAGAGAAAGACGGTAACCCCAAGATTATCCGTAAAGAAAAGGAATTAGTCCACCTAAGAACAGACAAAGATTAAACCCTGTAGGTTTTGATTGTCAGCTGTTCCGATGAATGAAGTCAATAGTGTGTGTGCGCACATTCCAGGAGAAAAAGTGTAGATCAAACACCCCCCCAGTGAACTTCCATTCAAGAGGTGCTGAATAAAGTTCAGAACAAGTATACAACAGTCTGGAGAGTTATTCTGAAGAATCTCAAAAGCTTCAGAAATTGTTCAAAGAAGTTATGTCAGACCTACTGAAGCATCTCAATAGCACATGAAAAAGTAAACACACCAGCTCAAAAATGATCTTCTAGTAACATGATGTGAATGATCTAAATCAACTATTCCTTTTGATGGGACACCTCAAAACAGGTAAGTAAAATAATGAGTTCAGTAGCTGTGACAGAGACAGCTCTGTACCTCATTAATAACCGCAATCTATATAGTCCTTTTATTGTCAAGTTTTAGCGCTTCTAGTATGGATATGAGGAACTATGTTACCTTCCACAGGTGCTTCCCATGTGAGAGTTTAAAAAAAAGATAATAAAAAATGCCCATCATCACAATTTACTGTAACCAGACCCTTATAATATGACCAGTAGTACTTTCTGTATTTATATATTGGGTTGGCCAAAAAGGTAAATGCATTTTTTTCTGGGTAAATGAAAGGAGAACTCTTCATAAAAAAATGAAAACTGTAGTAAACAATATTGTGTCCATTTTGTACAATAACCTTTTGCCATCTTTCAGGCAACTTGCACTCAAAAAAGTTCTTATTTTTTTCAGCAAAAAACAGTTCCAAGAACAATCTGATATCCTCACCAGCAGTGAAGGTCTCACCATTCAAGCCGTTTTGTAAAGAACGGAACAAATGGCAGTCTGATGGTGCCAGGTCTGGCGAATATGGTGGATGCGCTAACACATCCCATCTAAGCTGCAATGATTTTTGATGAGTGTAAGACCAAACCTGTATGTGGTCTAGCGTCATCATGGAGAAACACAGCACCCTTGCGATTCACCAATTCTGGACACTTCTGTTTGATGGCATCATTTAATTTCTCCAGCTGACGACAGTACACATTCAAGTTAATGGTTTGGTTCCTTAGAATCAGTGCAAACTACACAATACCTTTGAAATCCCACCAGACTGACAGCATCACCTTCTTTTGGTGAATATCTGCTTTTGAAGTGCTTTGAACTGGTTCATCACACTTGCTCCATGATGTTTTTTGTTTGTGGTTCTTGTAGACAATCCATTTTTGATTGCCTGTTATCATACGTTTCAAAATGGATCATTTTCTTCATGTTTCAAGAGAGAATTGCAGATGTTAATGCGCTTACTGAGATTAATTTCTTTGAACTCATGTGGTACCCAAATATCAAGCTTCCTAACATAACCAAGTTGTTTAAAATGATTTTCAATGTTCGATTTCGATGTTAAGATTATCAACAATCTCTCGTGTCATTAAACGCTGACTGGAGTCAATGAATGCCTTTATTTTGTTGTCATCTTCGATTGGCCTTCCTGAGCATGGTGCATCTTTAACATCAAAATCTCCAGACCAAAATTTAGCAAATCAATGCTGACACTGCTGTAGTTTTAAGGCATCTTATCATACACATCACATAACTTTTTATGAGCTTGGACAGCGTTCTTTCCTTTTTGGAAGTAAGACAGCAAAATATGATGAAAATGTTCTTTTTGATTTTCCATTTTGAAATTGATGCCAAATAAATAATTGTTAATGTAACTGTGCACTTTCTTCTTCTAAAAGGAGCTTGAACTGTCAGCTGTCAAGTTACATAATGAATTTGCAGTTTAAAATGCAGTTAGTTACATTTCAAGACATGTATGTCCATCTAATAAAAACATGCAATTACTTTTTGGCCAACCCAATAGTTCATTATGTTAATGATTCTGTGTGCATTAATCACCGCTCTAGATAGGACCAACTGGCCACTTGACACCAAGTGGGGATGGAGCAGAACAGTGAAGCTACCATTTTTCCCACTTACCCTGCTTATTATTTCAATGGTGTTTCCTTGTTTCTCATAAGTGCAAGGAGTCCAAGCTGATCACTACTAGCTGTTCTATCATCAGAGAAATGAAACTATCAGGTTGTTATTATTATGGATTAGATGATCTTTAAAGGTCCCTTCCAACCCAAGACATTCTATGATTATTAAAATTACTCTCTGCACTATCAGTTACGCTAACCACAGATATTTAGATGAAGATCCAAGAAATAAATTTTAAACATAACATACAAAGAATAGATACTTTTAAGCAAAGCATCCCCACTAAATGAAAACTGTTTGCCTGCAAACTGTTGAAAAAACACTTTTGTATTTTCAGGAACACAATGAAAGAGATTAGTGACAGAAACCCTCTCAAAGGGATTATTTTTACATGTAGCTGAAAGAAATACTGGTTTAAATAAAAACAATAGGTTTCTTGGTGCTGGAGAAAAGCAGAAGGTGTTGAACCATAGTAGCAACCTAAGCAGTAATTAGCTATGACTGAAAAAGCTTCAGTGACAAAGTAAGCAAAATGGTGACTGAAGTATTTTTCCATCATGGATAGTATAATCTGGCAAGTTAAGGCTCAGAGAGATGAGAGAAACCTTGAACACTAAGAACTCTGCTGAATCCAGGTAAAAATGTGAAATTGTACACATTCAAAAAACTGACAAAAAGTGATCTTTCCATAGTTCCATTCTTTTAAAAGAAAAAGATCTTTTGGTATTTAAGCATTAGACAAGGACAGAGAAGATCTCTTTTTCACATCCATTTCTGCAAAAAGCTGCGTACCATTAGGTGAGTCTCTAGGCCTTCTGGTAACTTCAGCTCCCCTTTTGTGAAGTTAGAGCAACTGCAACAGTGTTTGGTGTTAATGAAAAATTACTAAAGCAGTGAGGCATTAGATACTCCAATATCATCTATGGGAAAACAAAAGTGTTCTAAAGATCAGCCCTACCCTCAGGGCCTAGAAATCAGTTTGTTGCTTTTTTTTTTTTTCCCTTTTTTTTTTTGCCTTGGATGTACACATCTATCCAGGAAGAATTATCAGATTGTATTGGGAGTTTTGAGTGTTCACATGCAACAAGTGAAGAAATCGTAAATTTAACCTTTCAAACTTTACAACAACTCTTAAAAATAATACAGACAGACAAACTGCATGCTGCTTCTTTCCCCTCCCACAGAAAAAACCCTCAAACCAAACCAAACTGACGCAGATCAGGTATTTATTTAAAAATTAAGTATATTATTTTACAAAATAAAATTTATATTATTTTACCAAATACAATATATATTATTTTACCAAACACAGTGGAAAAGACAAAGTCATTTGTGAGGTTCCAAAATGGCAAGGCAAGAGATCTTGTGCTAACAGGTCTTCCAGACAGAAGTCTGCAGGAAGCTCAGAAGCAGTGTCTAAGTGACAGCAAGCCTCACAGGAAAACCATGAATCTACTTTGCTAAATTTCTGAGTAAATTCTGGAGGGTAAGCTTGGAGAGGAATGTGGTGCAGTTATTAATAGCATGAGTACCTCCAAGTGCAAGGGATATTTTGTCTCTAGGACAAAAGAAAAGCAGCTGGTTGTGACAGGAAGACATGGAACACCCCTGTGAAAATCCCTCCTTAACAGTGACATGCATGTCAGGACAACACTTTGTTCATTTTACAGTTCCGATAAACTCCTTTCTTAAAGAATTTTCTCACTTCTGTCTCAGAGTAGTAGTCTAATGATTTATAACTAGTAGCTTTTCATTAGAGAGATATTTAACTTCTCTGATGATACCATCAAAAATTTTCCTAAGAAGTTCAACATATTTGATACGAAATCAGATCAGACACTTCAAATACTGGAGACTGTGTCCCCCAAGGGACGTTAAAATGTGTAACCAATGATTATAACATTTGCTGTTGTGAATTTGAGATGTCTTCATGAGAAGTACAATGATACAAGACAAGCCTTCTTATGATAAACAAATAATCCTAAAAGTTAAGAAACCTTACTAGAAACATCTTCCTCCTTTCTAGTGACCAGGCAGAACATACGGGTATCACAGTATGAAGCTACACAAACCTTCAAGCCGTGCACTCATGTATATGTTTCAGAGGTGTGAATCCATTTAGCAGACAAATTGGGAAAGAAATGAGCATGGGGTCTGAGTGTAGAAAAGCAAGGAGCTTTCTCCCAGGACTTCCTCTCAACTTCTGCGCACCAGTGATTACAGCTAGAGCACTGCCATAAGAAGACAACCCAAAACATCAAAAAAGAGAGGAACGGAGAATTTCTGTAACAGGACAGACATTTTAGAAAATTTTCAGCTACAACTGAAGTTCAGTGACATCTGAACTTGAATTTCAGCCAAAAGGCTCCTGACATGCACCATGAATGCATCATTTTGCTTGTAAAAACAGTTGATCAAACCGGACAGGTCAGATAAAACAGTGGCATTGCTCTCAAAAATATTAGTTTTCATTCAAATAGGTGAACTTCACCAGATACAGCACTGCTAATAGAAGGATCAGATGTCTACTAAAATTCTAGTGAAAAGGAAAAACCTCTAGACTTTATCGTATCTTGCCAATACTGACATCACAATAAGTATCACCACTATTTGCCTACGTACCCATAAAAAGTAGCCCAATCACAACAAAATGCATGTTAATTTTTCTAATAAGTTAGAAAATAAATTGCAAAGACTCACTTCTCCACTGCCTCTAAATAATGTTATTTGTGCTCGCAACATCTGCTAACTGAATTTCATCCTCTTCCTGAGGAACGTTTTTTCATCAGATACCAAACAGACCCATCTTGAAACTGCACAGTGATGTTCTCTACACCAAGTCTCTTCTTGAACACTCAATTTTAGATGCCAAGCAAATCTATCTCACGAAGGAACAAAAGTAAAGAAAGAAGCTATGTTTCAGTAACCAAAAAAAGCAGCTAAGCAGACTGCCTGTCATGACATATAGTTTAGAGAAACTCAGAACCGATCCAACCAAAATAAAACCACTAGTAGGACGATGCTAGCTCTCTCCTTGGAGCTCCTCCTTCTCAACACTTCTTAGGGTTGATGCTGTAGCAAGGACCCACTAGTGAACGTGCATTACTGCCATCACAGTACTCTAGCAGAAAGCAAGCCCTTAGAACAACACTGCATTAAGAGATACTGGTAATCAGATTTCTCAAAATACAGCAAAATATAAGCAGTTTTGGACTTTCAGTCCTCAAATGTATCTCCAACCTCTCCACATTAAGAAAAAGAAAAAAGTCCTTCAAGTAGACTGCATAAAAAGTTTGTAGGAAGCTAAACACAGTAAATCTGAACAGGCAACATAAATAATGAATAATTAAGACATTTAATTTGTTAAACTAGTAAAGTTGTATTTCTGCAATTTAAAAGGCAGCAAACGCAAAAAAGCAACCTGAAATTTAGGACCAGGGAAAGTACTCATACATACATACAATAAAAATGTCAATCATGTAATCTTAAATAACTAAGACTGGGAAAAAATGACCTTATCCCTTACAGTATCATGCAGCACCACAGTGCCCAAATTATAGGGAATAAAAAGATGAACAAGGAAGAGGACATTCCATCTGAGTAGAGAAAGAACAGATTCCCCAAAGCAGCTGCTCTCAGAGGATTTAATAAAAATATTTAGAAGAAGTAATAGGAAAAATGTAGCTCTCAAAAGTTTCTGGCCTAGGAAAAGTTGGATTGGTGAAGGAGTTGTCCTTATAAGCTAGATAGGATGATAAGAGCACCTAATGAAATGTCCTTACTGCAAAATACAATGTCATAAATCAATGTTATTATTTTATATGCTTGTAACATCTTCCTTAAAAAGTTATGATTTTAACATCGTTATTCTTAAATCTTATATCATTAAAAAGCTCATTCCAATTCTGGACAGCAAGGCAGCCAATTTCCATAGGTATGGCAACCCCGACACACAAATACAAGCTTGCTTACGTAGAGGCCAGGCTCACAACACACATCAAGGTAATATATTAAGAGTGTGCCTGAACCAAAGGCTACCAAGGGAACTCTTCAGAAATCCTAACGTTCACCTTCTGCTCTTCACAAGGCAACTCTTTAGGATTTTTTCATCTTCCTGATAAATCCATGACACTTGCTAGTAAGGCTGCATAAATGCCAAGTTCACTACAGCCAAATACGGCCAGTTGTGAAAGGTTTGTATTTCCCTCACTCTTACAGTTTTTACAAAAGAAACATTTTTCTTCATTGTCTTTTCATTACAACCTTTAATCTTTTATTCACCATACTTATATATCCCACTCAATTTTATCTTCACTCTGCTGTGTAAGCTTGCAATGGAAATTGTCTGTTGAAAGGATGTCACCTTTAATACCTTATTTTTTCACAAGGCTTCAAGATTATATTATCTACATTAGGTCACCAGCAGCTTTCTGTAAGGTGATGCACTGGATGCATTCAGTCAAGAACTGGCAACGCTCTTGTTAAGGTTTACACCAGTGCAAGGGAACACTGAAAGTTCAATTTTTTTTTTTCCAAAACGTTGGAGGAGGTGTGGATCTAAAAAGAAATAAATAATTGTGTTATTTAAAAAAAGAGCTCTATTTTGAGGCCAGTCCTGTTTAACATCTTTA
>NW_010167267.1:0-31800 GCF_000695765.1 Mesitornis unicolor
GTCTGAATACTGAATTAGTTAAAATCTTTGTTGCAAACAAAGGTGGGGATGTAACGATGAAAATAAAGGAAGAAAACAACCTGTTTTTTTGTGTGGTTAACATCACCTTTCTCTTGTACATATACCTCTGGTTACATTTGGTGGCATGCGAGTGTAGTTGTTTAAGGGGTCTTGCTTCACAGCTTTCTTGTGTCCGCGCACATAATCCTTTGAACTCGAGGAATTTACGAAGCTTAAGGGGACTGATCTAACTAAATTCAAAGTGTGGCTTCTCACTTTTAAGTGCGGGATCTCTCATGAGAAGGCTTGATCATGGTGACATTTTCATTTGTACCTTCTCCTCTTTCCTCTTATTTAAGTATCTCTTGTTTATGACCTTATGTGACTGGGGGCCACTGAGTTTGTGTCGCATCATTTTTTTATAAGTTACTGATTCATTGGTCTTTTAAGTTCAAACCCTAAAGTTATGTCTTCAGTGCAATGCACTTGATACACGATCAGCCTTATAATGCAAACATCACATATTCCTCAAAAATTCAGAATGATGTAGTCATTTCCCAAAGCATTGGCATCCCTTGTAAAAGATATAATGGCAGTGGTTGATACCAACAATTTGCCATTAGGTTGTATCTAGTTACGCTTTCTCACTCTTCACTCTAGAGGAGAAAAGGACTACATACAGTGGAACAGGCAGTCTGCTGGCATTTTCCTCTTTACACCTGGTCAAGATGGCATTTACCTGGAACTGGAGTTGAAGGAATTAATTTGGCATTAGAATAGATTTTAGAGTGCTCAGCACTTTTTTTTCCTCTGAGTGGTTCATAGGGTGTAGACTTCAAATACTTTAAAACTCCTGCTAAAGCGTACGACCACTCAATGGTCTCCAGCAGTCTTTGGAGGTGTCCAGCAGTCTCCAGTGTTCTGGACCACCAGAGACTGCCAGAGACCACCAGAGACCATGAAGTGGTCTTTGGCATTCTCCAGCAGTCTCGTGTCTCTGTGTGTGTGTGTGCATGCTTGTGTGTATGTGTGTGTGATGGGGCGTGTGTGTGGCGGGGTGTGGTGTGAGGAGTGGGGGTCTGTAGGGGGTGATGTGGGTGAGGCGGGATGTGCGTGGGGCGTGAGATGTAAGGAGGGTTGGGAAGGTGTGTGTGAGGGGAGGGAGTGGGACGAGAGCAGGGTGTGTGTGAGGGAGGCCACAGTGGGGTGGGCAGCGATGGAAGGGGTGACTCTAGACTATGGCTGAGGTTGAGCGTGGGTTGACCACCCAGCAGCGGCAGAGAGGTGTCTCACTGGAAAAACGTGTTCCTGCAGTGTTCAACCTGTCACCTCAGAAACTTGGTTATGTGCTCACAGCAGTACAATCTGCAAGGAAATGGTTTCAAAATTTTTAATGTTTGCCTTTTGAAATTTTCTCCTGATTTTTGTGGTTTTTACCAGTGTCTGTGACGATTACTTTTTTTGCCACCACAGTGGCAGGGATTTTGTTCCAAAAAATGGGTGTTCTGTAAAATAATTTCTTGTACCTTTTAGTCTTTTTTTGTTTTAATTTACAGAGCTTGTGGACAAATGCAGAGGTTCACGCATTCCTCTTGGGATGAAGACTGATAAAGACAGTGTTGGAAGACTTGTAGGATTTGATGACTTGGTCAGTATCCTCTGAGGGAAGTGTTTAAGGCCACCTCTCTTTTGTTTGTGCTCAGTTCATTGAGTGCTTTTTGTATGGATTTGTTGCATTGTTCTGAAATTTTACTTTGACAGATAAAATCAGTTCTGTACAAAATGAAAATAACTTCAGATGTTTTGACTTGAAAATGCTGGGCTTCATTTTCCTTGAAACCGGATTTTTAGAGAAGGTGTTAGAAGACACTGCAGAATTGTAAGTGTACTTTTTGCTTCTTGTTCCTATTGAGAGTTTGGTTTTTCTGAGAAAAAAAGATTGTGTAAGATCTATAAGCAAAGTGTTTTTCTATTTTTGGAATACTTGCCAGCTGAGTAGTTTGTACCTTGGCCTTCAACTGTAAGAGGGTGATCTATTCCTGACAGCCATGTCCTAGAGTAGCTTTTGCATGATTTATACTTGTGATCAGATGCCTCATTTGTAGCCTTGACTTTGCATGGGTTGTGTGTTCAACTTTCCAGTAGTTTGGTTGTCTGCTTTCCGTTTCCGGAAGGTCCAGGTAAAGGTTTAAAAAGCCAGCAGATATAAGGAAGAGTATTTACTAATTTTTCATGCCATGTTGCTACTTGAAACCAATTTTTGGTGGTATTCAAGAAGTTGCCAAGATTTAGAGAGTAAATCTGTGCCTTTATATTCTGAGCAGGAAAGTACGACGGATCTTTTTAGTTGCCAGTTTGGTTTCTTTACCCAGGCAGCCAATTGATGAAGACTCCACTGCAGTGTGGTTAATTTGTTTGTGAGTCCCAACAAATGTCATCTTAATGCAGAGATTTATGCCAGTTCTGTTATCAAAACTGTCATCAGCATCCCTCCTTCTGTGTTCTTGGTTCAGTGAGGTGACACCTGAGGGCAGAAGACTGGCAAAGCTGGAGCAGATTTGGCTGAATGGAAAGAACACAACAACGGTGAGTCCTTCTTGTGGAAAGGTTATCATAGAATCATAGAATGGTTTGGGTTGGAAGGGACCTTAAAGATCACCCAGCCCAATCCCCCCTGCCATGGGTAGGGACACCTCCCACTAAACCAGGTTGCTCAAAGCCCTGTCCAACCTGGCCTTGAACACTTCCAGGGAGGGGGCATCCACAACTTCCCTGGGCAACCTGTTCCAGTGTCTTACTATCCTCACAGTAAAGAATTTCTTCCTAATATCTGGTCTAAATCTACCCTCTTCCAGTTTAAAACCATTCCCTCTCGTTCTGTCGCTACCTGCCCTTGTAGAATGTCCCTCCCCAGCTTTCCTGTAGGACCCCTTCAGGAACTAGAAGACTGCAATAAAGTCCTAAGGTTGCATGCCTTTATCTTCTGTACTTGCCAATCGATAAGTATTTGAGTTCAACTCCTTCAAGCTGAGTTTTCCAGACAGTTCTGGTACAGAAGCTATTTTCAAGTTGTTTCTGGGCATATGTGTGTGTGAATGATGCTGGAAAAGTGATCTTATTGCCTTACTTGGTACCTGTTACAGGAAACATGAAAAGTGCGTGGCCCTCTTTTGATGTTGGTGAATGTGTTTCTGGCCTTCAGGTGTGCAAGGGAGTCTCTGACTTTGTGGCCCACTCTGTCGGCTGGTTCATGCAGCGGCTTTTAACTCAGGAGCTGGGTATGTACCCAGAGTGGGATACATCTACGTTTTATCCAGTACCACAGGCTTGGTAAATGTCATAAAGTGTCAGGTTTAACAAGTCTTAGAAAATCACCTCCCTTTCCCTCTATTCAAGTTTAGCTCTTTGATTAAGCAACACACAACAGGATTGAAGTGCTCAGAAATTCTTTGCTAGCTCTGTGTCCACAAGATGTCAGTGTGGATTTTTAAATCACTTCTACTGTTACTCTCTGCCTTATAACACTGCTGAAAGTAATGCTGACAAACTTGAGCACCCTCTTCTGCAGACATTTCCTTCGAAGCTGAAAGTGGTACTTGTCATGTAAAAATCCCATTATTGACCTGGATCTGATCTTTGCCACTTAAAGGGACGTTTGGATCAGGCCGTTGTTTCTAAGCCTTCCTTGGAGGAGCACTCAGCTTTGGATGTGCTTATTGAACAGCAGAGACCATTGAAGCTGCTCTGACAGCTGACACTAACAGGGCTGGTGTACTGGAGCAGGCCAAGACATTGCTGAGCGTCAGGTATCCAATCTGGGGCAGAAACAACATGTTACTATCATGGGACTGTAAACGCTAACAGAAATTGCTCCAAGACAAGGCTTGCTAGGCTAGGATAATCTCAGGGTTAATGTAGCAGAATGATTTTATGGGGTTTTTTTTGACCTGAATTAATATTTCTGCATTGGCTTGC
This sequence comes from Mesitornis unicolor, assembly GCF_000695765.1. Taxonomy (NCBI): domain Eukaryota; kingdom Metazoa; phylum Chordata; class Aves; order Mesitornithiformes; family Mesitornithidae; genus Mesitornis; species Mesitornis unicolor. The sequence goes on from NW_010167267.1 coordinate 3,976, forward strand.
ATTGCATCTTGTGGGTGCTAACATGTAGTCAGGTTTAATTGATCATCTCAGTCTAATTAATGTTTTTTTCATTAAGTGCTTCATATTCATCTCTTTCTATTTATAAATATTAAGTTTGGTGATTTTAGTTCAGGTTGTTTACTGTGTCTTGCTATGTACACATCCCTGTAGTGGGGAAAAAAGCCAACAGAATTTGGTAAGCTTTCAATGCCTAATAGCTGTTGCTTAAATCCCACTGAATTTCATCTGAGTTGCCAGCTTCTGCTGAGGAGAATTCAGTTGACCTTAATACTATGGATATGTAGCACGTAAGAGGCATTTAATCAAGTCTCACACACCACTGCTTTGAAAGCCTGCTTGGAAACTCTGAAGAGATCCTGATAAACATTTCATTAGAATGCATTTTTAATCAAAATAGTTTATGCAGCTAGATATAGGAGCCACTTACTTTTGGTTTTTTTGCTTTAGATAGATGTACTAAAGTTAACTGCTTAGCAGACTACTTTATAAATAATATTCTTTAAGTGAGAGTTGAAGAGAAACAATAGCTTTGAACCAAAATTATGATAGCTCTACAGAAAACGTTTTCTAGCAGCACGCATAAAAAGAATGTGAGTGATGTGCCTTGTATAGCAGATTGTGGTTTTATTTCAAATGTCTCTCAGGATAAGGCAAACAGCAGGGAATCTACATCTATCAAAGCCAAAGCTGCTTTTTCTAGGTAATTAAAAAGAAGTTTAAAAATGTATCCTTTGCCTATCATAAAGAAGATCACTTTTTTTTTTCAGCAAACATGGAAGTGAACAAATACAATAATATATTAAAGAATTAGATTGAAAATATAAATATATATTTTAATTGTGTTTCATAAAACACTTTTTTTTTGCTATTGCACCACATCCAAATGAACTGGTAAGTTCTTTAGTCTGATTTTTGTATCACAACTTTCTGTGTAATTGCAATTCTGATCATCCTTAAACATAGTTTACTGTGTTAGTGGGTAAGCTGGGAACTAGAGGTGTGAGAGCTTGAAGAAACAATGTGTGTTTTCCATGTTTATTACACTGTGAAAAGCTGCACTGCTGCTTAAAATAAAATGGTGAGATATTAGATCTTGGATGTTTGTGTGGGGAAATTCTTTGCAAATGTTAAGCTGATATAACACTGTTCACAATTCCTAATTTTACTCTTCGAAGTTTTATGATTCTCCAAAATATTTATGTGCCTGTCATGTTTTCAATATTCATGTTACAGAAGCCTTCTCTCATATTCCCTTTGTCAGGCAATTTAGGAGTATATATGATGGAAAGTTCCCAATTTGGGAATATAGTCAGGTGTTCTTGTAGGTCCTACTGACTCAAATGAAGCAAGAATGGTCTGGGATTTCAGCCCATGCAAATGTCTTTTGTTTCATGCATGCATTGTAGAAGAAAATGTCAAGTATAGAATATAGTTCTTGTCAGTACTATGTGTTCTGCTTACTCAGCTGAATAATTAGTCTGTCTTTGCTACAGATTCAATCTTTGCTACTGAAAACTTGTTTTTTTTCTGTTTTGAAACAAGATCCCAATTCTTGAAAAACATGATTCTGTGATGATAACTGTTTGATGGCTCTTTATCATGTAGATAAGTACACTTATGGCAAGTGCATGTGTGTATATTGCCTTTGGCTCTTCTTTATCCCTCTTTGGGTTTTAGTGTTTTTTAGCAAGTAGGATTCTCCCTTCAGTAAAACCATTGCAATTTTCAGATGTAAAGAACAATAACAGTTCAGTGAAATAGCCTTCAGCTTCTAAAACAAATGAATATTTTTTTAAGATACTGCTATCAACAATAGCCTACCGGACTACCATGTTTGATAGATGTTATCTGGAGTTAAAGGACAGATATATACCCCATAACTTTGTGTGTGATAGAGCCAGTCAATAGTAGTGGACCGCAGGGCTGATTATGGGGCCAGTACTGGTTTTGTGTTTTTGTTAATGAGCTGGTTGATGGGACAGACAGTACCCTGAAGAAGTTTTTAGATTATGTCAAGCTGGGGCGATACACTAGATACCACTATGATATAACAGTTTGTTGTTTTGCTGTCCAGAGGGACTGCAACAGGCTGAAGTAATGGTCCAACAGGGATCTCAATGAAGACCAAGAAAGGGAAATGCAAAGTGCTGCATCTAGGGAGGAATAACCTCAGGCACTGGAGCACACTGGGAACTGACCAGCTTGAAGGCATCCTTACAGAGGAGGCCCTAGGTGTACCAGTGAACATCAAGTTTAACATCAGTCAACAATGTGTGCTTGCACCAAAGAAGGCCAACAGACGTCTGGACTGCATTAGGAAAAGTGTTGCTAACAGGTCAAACGACATTATTCTTCCACCCCTACTCTGCACTGGTGAGACCACATCTGGAGCGCTGTGTCCAGTATGAGAGACATAGAGTTAATGGAGCAAGTTGACAGAAAGACCATGAAGGTGATTAAGTGACTGATTAAGGAGAAGCTGAGAGAGTGGTGACTGTTCAGCCTGGAGAGGAGAAGGTTCAGGGAGGTTCTTATCAATGTGGAGTCTTACCTGGTCAGAGGGAGTAAAGAAGATGGAGTCAGAGTCTTTTCAGTGGTATCCACTGGATGGATGAAAGGAACTGTGCACAGACTGAGTTGCAAGAAATTCTATTTAAACCTAAGGAAAAAAAAATACTGTGTGGGTGATCAAGCACTGGAACAGGTGGCTTATAGGGGTTGCAGAATTCCTTTGTGGATTTTTAAAGAGAACTCTTATCTAACTTCAGAAATGAATCTCGCTTAAGAGCATAATTTGCACTCAAGTTCAATGTTATGATAATGTCTTCTCTCTGTTAGCAGAGGAATTACCCACTACTATTCTCAGTAGCTATTTTGATTTCATCAAGACATCTTTTTTTTTAGGTTGAGACATCTGATCACTTTAACTCTAAAATTAAATTTAAAAGTGCTTTCAGTTTATTTTAGATATAGACTGCTTTGGAGAAGACTGATTTCATGTTTGAAATTAAAAAGTCAGATCTCTACTGTTTATAACCAAGTTAATGTATGTAATATTCTCTGAACATATAAAGACTGCAGTATCTGTGCAATGTTATAATTTCAGGATTGCCTTTCTGCAGGTCCATTTTTTAATTAGAACAATGAGGCGTAACACAACTAAGGCAGAACTCACTGATACCGCTGCTAAGATGGTCACAATTGCTATGCTAATTCCCACAAAAGCCCAGACTAGTGCCACCATTTCCCCATGTGCTCTTACTTTTCTATTTGCTTTATAGACATATGCAAGGTAGTGGAGCTCATTAACTGTCTCACCAACCTCTAGTTGTCATAAGTTCTCTGTAGACAGAGCACCACAAACCAGCTAAAAAAGAGGGTGAAATTCCACTCGCTTTCAGCCAGACATTAATGCAGAAGAACCTTTAGCAACTTAAGTGCTCTCAAATATCTCCCTTAGGGAGAAACACTCTCACAGTGATAAAGAATAGCCTTTGAGAAGAGTATCTGCAAACATTTCTCCAAATTTAGGGGTTTATTTCTCTGGAAGTTCAAACTCTTCATGCTCAGTAGTTTGCTCTTTATAAAGACAGCCATGTGACCTCTGAATTCAGACTCCATACTTTTTGCTGAAATAATAATGAGATCAACCCTTGTAAACCTACACTTGGTCTAAAAATAAAATCAGAATTCTGTCAGTGTTGTCTAAAAAAACTTCATAGCATTATTTCAAACTATTATCTATGAAAATAATTAGTCACAGTGGACTTATCCATGATTTTTTTCTACTAAAATTTTAATATGTATGTTTTTATCATGTTTACACTCAATAGCACTGCGGTCAGCACAGGGAATTCTAATAGCAAAACCTACAATTAAAAAATCATCCTTACAACTTCAAGAGTGTAAATTGGAATGACATGTTCAGTAATACTGCCAAGCTATATACCTTTCATCTAATCTAATTATAAAGATGCTGTGTCTACACAAATAGTTAATGCATTAGTAAAGTTAGACTTAATTTATTGAAAGGTGCTGCAAAAGACTTCTCAAACACTATTACCTTGCTCTGAATATTAGCATAACAACACAAAAAAAGTCCTTGTTCAGTCTATGTAGCTTTAAGATCTGCTTAACAGATGCCAATAAGCCTGTTGGAAGGGTTTATATGAATCAAATCAAACAAACAAACAAAAATCCGTAAGATAGCCCTCAAGCAATTGATTAATCCTTGTTATTCCCTATTGTCTGGGCCAGGAGTTTAATCAAGCTTCTCAAGAGACCACTACAGTGCATGTCTCTGAAAATCACAGTCATTGACATTGTGTTATTGGAACAATAACCTACCTGTTGCTGCTGTAAATGACTGTTTAATATAAAAAAAATGGTCTGGTTTTTGAGAGATCAATGAGAAGCAATTTATCATTTGTCACAGTGGAATTTATGATTATGCCTTAATCTTATTATAGCTCTCAAGAAAATCAAATAAAGTCTTATTATAGTAATACAGTTGCTCAGAGATAGGGTAGTTTAAGGTTTTGTTGGCATGTCTATTACAAATCTTTCATTCCAAGGAGATATAACTCAGTTGTATGCATTAACTAAAGCTTGGCAAAGTGATTTTATCACTATGGGAGATTATTTCCAAACACAGTTCCAATGAGATAATTTTTAGTTTGTGAATGATAAGATTCAGCTGAATATAACTTTACCAGTGGCAGATATCTATATTTAGGTTTCTGTTCATTAAAAATAGGTAAGTTAAAAATCTATTTCTCTTTCCACATTTGATGAGGAGAAGATATGTTCAGCATAGCTGAACTTAGTGTGTCTTTGAGTGGTTTTCTTTGCTGCTTGAAAGGGTATTGTGTGTAGCATGCAAGGAGGAGTTTTTTATATTAGTTTCCTGCCAAGGCAGAGGAAAATCTACATCCCTTCAGTGCATGTCATGATATCAGTGACAGGAAGGATACAGGATGAAGACTGTATGTACTGTAAAAGCAGCTGCACCTGTATGGCAAAGGAAGAGCAGCTCTAAAGTTATTCTAGAGGTCAGATTAACATGGCCATTATTTAGGTCACATATAATGAGGCCCCAGTATGCATTAAGGAGTCATTTAGAGAGCTGGGGCAGTGACTGTGACTTGACACACCTGCTCCTGCCTGTTCCATCAACACTTGCAGCAAGGTCATGGTGTGGGGCTTCATGTCATTTGATGCAAACATTGATGGGGTTTGCAGATTTCTGTGCATTTGCAGACCTGAACTCTCTTCCTCTCAGAAAAGTTGCGGGCTGCACTCATCCTGGAGGCACTTGCTGTGCCATCTTCCTCATTTCTGCCTGCCCCAGACTGCTGTGTAGGTGCTTCTCCCACATGAGCACATTCTCCAAGGAAGGACCATCTGCTCCTCTCTCTGATGGCTTCCCACTATATTGAAATACCATTAAGAAAGATAGATCACTCTCCTCTCTTTTGTTTTGCCATATGCTTTTGAATAATGATCGTTACAATTCACCCACAATTAAATTGTGAGCAAACAGTACAGCAGTTCCATCGCCTGACACAGCCGACAAGAACAGTGTGGCGAAGGAGTATGCTGTTCTTCATGCTTCTCTTAGAACCGTAAATGCAGCTTTGGTGCAAAATCAGACATTAGACCTCTCAAAGCTAGGGCAAGCCTATCTCAGACCTCTGTGTCTAAATGCCATGTGGTGGATTTTCATCATGCAACGTGTAGTACAAGGAAATTTGTAGCCCAGAAAAACTATGAGAAAGAAATGCTTGTGCAGACCTTAATAGGAAGAATTAAAAATGGTGATTTTACCTGGCCTTGCCTTTAAATAGAGTATCTTAATTAATAATAAAATCTTCTTGATCAATGTATAGTCATTGTCCAAACTTAAAAAGTGGAACATCTTTGTTAAACACAGTGAAGATGGCTTGAAAAGGAATTATTTCAACATTTGATTTTCGAATATTTCACTGTTCCCCCTCTACTATTTCAGGGAAGGGCATGAAGGGAAGACGGCTTTATGAAGTTTTATAAAATACTTGCTCAACCAGTCAGCATTCCTTTAAAATTCAATTAAAAGGGATGACTCTTCTTTACAACCTTTCAGAATAAAGAAAATACCTAGTGATTCTTTGGTATTAACCAAAATCAGCACCACTGTTTCCACAGTGTCTGTGGGTGAACCACAGCAGTTCATTGCTGATTGCAGTGAGGTAACACTGTGCTTTAAGAGGGAAAGTGCTTGGTAACTCAGTAAAATCTGGAGACTTACAGAACAACTGAGCACAACATCTCCTTCAGTCTGTGGTGCTCCTACCTTTGCAGGGTTCACAAACAAGCCTCAGGCTTTATATCAGCATTGGTGTTTCACAGCATTTTGCTTTTTTATATTCAGCACTTGTTATACTATATAGACATCCTGCCTTCATCTCCTGCACCAAAATGTAGTAACTACTGGTAGTTAAGTAAATCTTCCTACTTGTTTCTCAGGTCAGTATGTGGTAGACTAGGAAAATAAGTTGCATTTGTCTGATTCTTTTGATGCTTCTAACAGCAGTACTCCATATTCTTATTGCCATTGGTGTTTTCAACAGTTAAGGTGAGTAGTCACTAGTGTTTGTAAAATATTTTTAATATGGAATTTCATTTTTTCTCTCTTTTTTTTTTAAATGATGAAAAAAGAAGTGTTAACAGTAGGAGTTGTGCAGCAGGCAGGTAAGGGTTAATCCACAGGTTTGCATTTGAGAAGTCAGAGTAGCCAGGTAAATTTAAAGGATCCCTTTAAGTTTCCAGGTCTGTAAAAGAGGGAAGTCCTGGGCAGTTAGAATAAGCTTAAAATTATCAGTGCTACTTCATAATAATAAAAATTATATTAGGGTTACGATAAACATTTTTAAATTCGGGGAGCCTTTTAATAACAGAATCCAATATCAGCTGAAGGGCATATCTCTTACTGCTAGCTGTCAAGGAGATCAAAGCAGATTCTATTTCTAATTCATATATCTCATTTAGATGTCTGAACAAAAGTGAAACAATTCCAGTCTGGATAGTCTTGAGTGTACAGAGCAATGTATGGGTAATAAAGATATACTACAGCAATGAGGTTGATTTAAGCATTTCTTAACCTTACCAAAAAAAAGTTAATAATTATTTTTCAGATATATGACTCTACTAGTTTTTCTTATGTTTTGCTTTTTTCCCTAAGGCATTAGAGAAGCAATATTAGAAGTGCAAAGTGTCAATCCTTTAAAGGTGTGTTGGGTAGATGCTGACATGAGAATATTGTTTATTCTTGGTTGATGTCTTGATGCTTATTTAGAAAATATATAAACTATCAAGATTATTGAATCTCATAATATGAATAAATGTTGCAAAGATATTTATTTACCTTTCTTTTTCCTGATTTATGATGCTTTTGTATCTTCTTCTTTCACAATTTAGAAATTAGCAAAAGCACCGAAAAATCAATTTACTTTCTAGGGAATGGACTGTGATTCCCTCATTTACACTGGTGAGCAGTTTCTTCAGCATACATGTTAAAAATGTAATCACCAGACAAAGGAATTATTTAGGAGTGTAGATCATTGAGATGTGAGAAAAAAAGGCATTCATGGCCTATTTTTACCAGCCCATAGAACTGCCCAGGGATAACTGGCTGGCTAGTTTCACTCAAAAGAGTAGCAATGTCCCGGACAGCTGTAGCTGTCTGAGTTTGGTTCAAGTTAGTGCCCTGTATCACAATGAAACAGCTCAGTAGCATAGGAAATGTTTAGTTCAATTCGGGAAATATTTCCTGTATAAGAACTTTACTAGTCCTCCAAATTTTTACGAAAACAATCAGAAAAGTAGCTGTTTGCTTTCAAATTAACCTTTCATCACAGATTTGTACTATGAGATTAGCAGCTAGAATGCTTAGGCTTGCTTGCTTTGAAAGTGTGATTCCTTGCAAGAACTTCATATTGGTTTTATCAACTCTGCCAATAAGTAATTGTTGACTATAATGTTTGATCTCTGTGGATCTTTGTGATGATATTCCTATTTACGAAATTGTCATGCATGGTTAGTATTCAGACAAGATGGAAATATTCCATTTTTCTATGGATGAAATTTCAGAATCAGGTAATTCACACCACTCCTACATATTTTAAAAGCCTTTCAGCAAGTGCAGATATTCCGGAGAGCAGAAGGGGCTGAGAAAACATCTGTTTGCTGGTCTTAAACCTTCGCATATTGACTGCACTGCTATTGGTGCTCCTTACAGTCATTATTCATCTTAAATAAAGGTGTTGCTCAGGGATTGCAAGGACTGAAATTGAGCTCCATTGGATACTGACTATTGGCTCCAGCTTAACGTTGTCTAAACTGAATGAATAATCATAACTTTTTATTCTTTAACATTATCTTCTTTGAAAGCTACGCATTTGGTTTTTAAATCTCTTTGGGGAGAGAAATGGAGATGCCATCTGTCATCCTGTTAGACCAGCCCTGCAAATGCAATGCCATCATTGTGTTGCTGTCACAATCAGAGCACATAATATGTTGATGGGATAATTGCCTTGAATGCTACCAGCTTCCATTTTGAAGGTAACAAATTCCAGAACTAAATTAGGATTTTAACACAACAATTGTTCTCTTGCCTCTTGTATTACTTTCTCTTCACAGGCTGCCCCTGTATAAATAGTATACAATAGTATACAAATGCAAATTCAATACTTATTAATTTTATAAATGGTATGAGCAACATTGTTTCTAGCTCTATGGAGCTTTCAAAAAGCATGAAGCAGTGGTGGCACTATTGAATCTATACACCTGTGTGAGGCACTTCCTCAGTTTGCTCAGAGGTTGGAGGGAAAGGCCTCTCCAGAAGATGATTCAGCCCATCTAAAATATTAAGTACCTGAAGAGTACGTCTCACCACGAATTGCAGAGGAAATTAAGGAATATTCCTAATTTAACTGCTAAAACCTGGGTGGAGCAAGCCCAGATTGGAAAGTCTAGCCCGCGGGCTGCAAGGGAAGCTCACTCTGTGACCCTTACTATTATGGCACCACATTTTGGAATAGTCTTCTTTCATCACTCTTTCGTCTCTTTTTATAACTGCTAACTTAAAATGCACTCTGGTTTTACAATAGCAAGTAGAAGAGATTAAAGTTGTGGAATTGTAACAAAACCTTATTTGTCTTTGCTGAATTCAAGATCAGTTTAATCTGAGTTCTGCTCTGAGTGGCTCTCCATGAATCTACACCAGGTGAGCACCTTGACTGCAGTGCAGAGGCACTGCCTTTTGCAGTTAGTCAGGCACTCAGTCATGATGGTTGTGGTTTCAGGGAAAGATTTTTGAATGATTAGTAGAATTTTTCCCAGGGGATTATATGTTTTATGGCATTTGCTTTCCACATTTTGAATCAGTAACATAAATAAGCACACAGAAGATGCAACAGGTCAGGTTTAAGCTTCGCAAAATCTAGAACTGTTTGGCAATAGATGGTTGTTTCTGATGAGTACTTTGGGTTTGTACTAATTTTCTGTAGATTCCTTAGGATAAAACCTCTCTAGATCCTAGAGACATTGTGAGGGTCCCATGAAACAGTGAAGGTAAAAATATCAATTAATAGATGGATATAGACCAACATAGAAAGAAATGTTGCCCCCTTTGCAGATATACATAGAAAGAGTAAGGAAAATTCACTGTAACAATTTAATACCTTATAAAGCCAGAATTATTTTACTTCTGAGAAGGTTTTTTGACTCTACTGTGGTTTTGTCGAAGCCAGCTCTGATTTAAAAACTATGAGATTGTCTTTAAGAGACACAGAGGCCAAGCTAATATATCTGAAATTTGGACAATAGTTACTTGTTCAAGCTTGATATTGTGCTCAGTTCAGTTGATGGCAAATGAAGAGTGCCTTCAGATCTGTCTGCGTTATAGCATGGAGGACCACAGTTTTTGAGCACCAAGTTGGAAGCTTAGGCAAGGTCCAACTTTATGCAAGTAACACAGAATTTTTCTTAAAGATTTGGACCCTTGAAGAATCTTCAACCAGACACACAAGCTTTCTCAAAAAGTGTTTTCTTAAAGTCTTGAGATGGAAAATATGCCTTGGAAACAACATCAGCTACATTTTAAACAAGTGTCTTTTATAAGTGCAATAGGTTTCTCAATGACAGACTCTGATGGTGAACCATCAGTAATTTTATGAAGGAATGGAAAGTTGTCAGCAAATTCCTGCTCCCTGTTGCTAGGGCAACCGCTCTGTGGGTATCTCACAGTGTTGCTCTTCCCTTACAACTTCATTAGTTAATGAAAGTTTAACTGAATATTTTATATTCTGTTAGCCACACTATAATTAAAAAAATATCCAAAACAGCATGGGTAAACTGAACTAAACTAAGTATGCCAATTTATCTTCATTATTTTTAGGGGATTTCCCAAATAAAACGTTCCTAAATTAGTTATAAGTATAATGATTCCATGTTTTATTTTATCAGAACCTGGGAAACTAATCTATTTTTATTCCACTTTTTGTGATTCAATTTTTATTTGATTTTTGTACATTGGGCGCTAAAAATAAAGTATAAAAGCTGGCATATAGTGTCAGAAATGAGTTGCAGAGATATTTCTCTGTAGGTATGTGTAACTTGTAATATGTAAAGCAAATGTTTTATAATGTTGTATTTTCCTGCAGCAATAGCTTATTAACTAAAAATATATACTTGCATTTACATGTCAAAAATAAAGACTTTTTTAAACTGGCCAAGATACTACAGCAGTATCAGTAGAGCCAGGGAGCCTAGGCTGTGAAATACATTGGTAGGAATGTTAGACAAAAATACTATATGCAATGACATAATAGTGACAAAGGGATTACTGTAAGGGTTCCAGCATTTTATAGTCTTCAGAAGCATTTTTCTCTACAATTGCGGTTATGTTCTTTTGGTGTAGAAGATACATATTCATTTTTTGCATGATTTTTTGTATGTAATTTTCTACACTGTAGAAAAGCAATCTAATACTCTCTACTTTCGCCATTATATGTTACCAATTAGTTCTTTCTTCATGGTTTTTCAGACTATTTGGCACTCTTAAACTGAATCAACAAATTCCTAGTACTTCAGCTGAATAGGCAATGTTTAGCAACTGCTAATATAAATTCTCTGTGTGAACTAACAGTAAATGGCATGCTTCACCAGTGACTTCAAAGAGATTTCTGGACAGCAGATGTTGGAATCTCTGATCTTTTCTTATGCTCTTTGAAAAGTAAGTAGTGAGCTCTAGATTTTTTTAAGGATAGACTTCATTGTCTGCCAAAGTCTTTTCTGCCTCAGTCCCGCCTCTGTCCTACTACTGGCCTCTTAACCCAGCTTACTTTTCAAAGTGGGCTTGCCATATTACTCCTAGTTCCTTCTTAATTAATTGTTATTTAGGGCCTTGTTAATTCCTCTCCTTCTCTTTTAAAACCTCAGTTCTTTGTTACTAGCTGCCTCTCTTCTCATCCAGTCACTGACTTCTGGCCACCAGTCACCTCCCTCTTATCCTTCTACCTAGCAGCTTTCCCTCCATAAATTCCCATCTTTTAGCCCCTAATCTTGTCTTTTCTCTTGATGTAGTCTTCTCCTTTAATGCTTCAAAAAGTAAATTTTCATTGCATATTCTACTGCCATTACAGTGGTATGTATCTGGCTCCTTGGGATATGAAGACACCTTCTAAGGAGAGTTACAGAGGAGTAGGGCAAGGGTAGTAGACCTTTTATGTAATTTTTGTCTTGAGTGATGCTTCATGTAATAGATGAACATGATACCATTCCCCGTAGGAAGTAAGGGAGGTTAGAGGAACTGCAACTTTTAAGAAATGTTATAAAGGACTAAAGTCCCTTTTCTAATCCCTGGTAAACAGCTTGCTGAATGCTTTTCTCAGTGATGATAAGTGACATTGAAAATGCTCTTTCACCCTGAGAAAAGGACTCTATTTTAGGGTAGAAAAGAATCCCACGTGTCACAACACAGTCTTAGTACAGAATGAGAAAACACAGCAGAAAATCTTTGGGTCAAAAATTGGACCGGAGAGGGTTTGTTAAGAAGGTATTAAAATCCCAGAACTAAATAGGGCTAAATTTATAGTTTTATATTTTATTTATGCAATTGTATGTTTTACTAAAATGAACAGCTGGGTGCTATTGCTTTTAGACTCTGACAGATGCAAAATGAGGTCAGTTACAGTGTTCGAGCTGATTCATGTGGGGTGAGCACTAGAACTAAGTCCTCTGTACAGAGCACTTAGATTAAAGGGCCATATGCAACTTTAAGAGGATTTGATCCTCTTTGCAGTAGGAGCTGCTGTCTTAATTGTCCACAGTTCAAGCTGGCAGTGTGATTAATGTGCAAAGAAAAGTGTGCAAATGGAGTGCTGTTGGTAGTGTGTGTATTTGTGTGGTTGGTTGGCTGGGGTTTTTGTTTGTGTTGTCTTAATTTCTACACACATGGAATTGCTTGACTCTGGGTTTTGGTGTGACAGAGAAATCTCCAGTTAGATCTTTACAGATGTTCACACAAATGCATGAGTTTTCCTGGTAATACAAAGATTTTACTCTTTCTTTTTGAGGAGAAATAACTTTAAGACATGAAAAAAGTCTTTTTATTTATGGTCGTTTTCCATGGAAGTATATTTTTGTAAAAAATCAACTTAAAACATCAATTTGTTTTACTGAGTAGCACCAGCTAAGATGAGATAATTACAATAATAAATGCTGGAAGCTGAGCCCTTGGGAACCATACCTACAATGATTCAAAATTATTTTCTTCTTCTTGGAGAACTATGGCCAGTATTCCTCTCTTATACAGAAATGTTTTGGAAGAGATACTCGAGTGACTTGTCTTTATTTCTTATTACACTAATAGGAGAAATAGAAGAAAATGCTCTAGATACGGTTACTACTTAATCCACAACACTAACTGGGAAAATAATTGTCCTACAGCTGTTTTTATCTTTGCACTAACAATTCTCTTCCCTGTGGTAGTCCCTTGGCTGCAGTCAGTACCAAAGTGTCAAACAGGTAATAGTAAATGCTACTTTCTGTAGTCTTGAGTCTACAGTATTTTACATATGCTAAACTAAGCAATTTCAATTTCAGAGTTCACTCCCAAGGGTTTTTTTCCTAGTGAGATTCCAGGAGAAAGGTAGATCTTGGAAGTTGCCTGTCTCCTCTGCTGGAAGATATGAACGAGTATACTTGAGGTGCTGGTGGGACACTGAACAAACTGCGTGAGAGACTCTGGACAAAAGACATGTAGGAGTAGGAAATCCACCCGAATGTATACTGATTGGTATGTCTGTCTCCTTCACTTTCACTCATAGCTGTTCATAGCTGTTTTTCATTGAATGCACATTGGGATCACTCTGAATCAAAGATTGTGACCCTCAAAATCTTGTCCATACCGTTTATCTGCCGTCTGATGTTGGACAAATAATTTCATATACCTCTGTCTGTAAAACAAAGATGACAATCCCGTGTTTCCTTATAAAATGTTTTGGGCCAAGGGAGAAAAAATGATAGTATGAGAGATATTGGCATTGCTGTTATGCTTCCAGTAGGACCATCACGTTCCTTTACTTATGCTGAATAACTTTCTTGTTCTCTAACGTATTTTACATAATCTGTCCTGGTCAGATCTCTTAGTCTTTACAGTGTTACATTCCTTCTCATGTTATATGGCTTAAGGTGCCTGAGAGAGCATGGGAAGTTGGCGGCACAGTGATAATGTTGGTGGTGAGAGCTGGACAAATGCTACTTCTGTAGTCCAGTATGACTTTGAAAGTAACCACATCTGAAGGTCAGAAGTGCAGAATCAGCTGAACCAGGCTTTCAGCAGGTATAGATGCTTGTAATTCTACTTAAAGCAAGCTGTCCTAAAGTCTCCTTAACTGGTTTATTGAATGAGCAAGACATATAGTTAGATTCAGGGAGTACAGTGCTCCCTGTTTCCAGTAGTGTCCAGCTAATATTTCTTATTGTATCTTTTTCTGAAATACTGATGCTCTTGAATTGTATATGGCGTGGCTCTGAGAAATTCTACAAGACTAGTTGTGTCTGCATAGTCAACTTTTAAGTTTACCAGTCTTCCTCTTCATTTCTTCTTCTAACACTGATTCATATTGACAAATCATTAATTTACTTTGTGGTTTAAGCCAGTAGCAACTTCAGAAGGCTTATTATAAGAAAAGTAACTCTCTGGATATGCTGCTTTTGTGTATCTGTTGGTGGCAAATATGACTGAAATTTCCATTTTTAGCAACTGGTCATTCCAGCATCTGTTGAAGAAAATATACATCCATTTGATGTTCCACAACTGCATTTCACAAAATCAGAACATTTTTTCTTGATTGATAGAGGCTATTAATCATTAGCAAGGAAGATTGAGAAAAGCAGGCAATAATTGCAAGAGAGTTTGGTTTGCCTCTGAGTACTATTTGGCTAAACATGACATTGATTTTTTAAAGCTTGTTGGGCAAAGCTTGTCTCTTCTTATCACTGTCTTTACTTAAAGTGTACTTTCTCATGCTATTTCTGTTTCTTTGCTCTCATTTTATGCCATCTTGCTGCCTTACCTAATGACACAAGCTATCAACACGGCGAAAGGACTTTCTTGTCTAATTTACATCAAGCTGTGTTAGGATTCTGGTTACAAATATCTTAACGGTTATGGAGAATGAGGTCTCTGAGCAATCCTCACAGGGGCTGAGTAATCAAACATAATTATTAATTAGTGTAAGGTTGCTATTGTAGCATAAATGTTTGTGTATAATTTCAAAGTACATTGCACATAATCAGATGTTCAGGATTATTTCCATTTCAGTGAGTTTTCTTTTCTTTTAACATACAGACAGGAAAGACAGGAAGCTCTTTAGATAAGAACACGAAATAGTAGGAGGCTGCTGTACCAAAACACATTTCATTGAAATAGAGCTATTTTCTGTGAATTGGATGCAGGGGGAAGTCTATAGAGATAATTAGATGTGTTGTTATTGTCATGAATGAATCAGTATCTGTAATGATCTCTACTCTTCTCAATATATTTTTCAAACTTCAAAGGTCATTATACAGACAAGGGCAGAAAATATATAGAATTCATTGATGATGCAAGTTTTTTGTTTATGGACACTTCAGGCTAGGAACAAATTTAACCAAAACTGGAGCCGAATGAAAGGATAGGTATGGATAGGTGTTAGATTAGATATGATGATTTTTCAGAAAAGCTGGGTCTCCACAAGCAAGTTAATTTACTTCACCATAGAAGTGTTAACCTCTTTCCTCCTAACTCTCAACAGGTTTTAGTGTATGTTATTGTTATGCTGTTTCTGAGGACTATGTTAATTTTTGCAACCCTTAAAAAAGAACAAATGAAGGAGTCAGAAAATAAATACACTAAGCAGATAATAAACCAATACTGTATTAGCTTCCGTGGTATTTTTAGGGGTTTGGGGCTCTTTACAAACTCAGCAGAAACTATTTCTAAATTGTAGAGAAGCCAGTTTGGATCTGAGAATGTGATTTGATTAAAGCTGAACTTTTTCTCCCCTACCTTTTAAAAGCACTCTACAATCTCTTTATATCGGCTATTAGTCAATTAGCCAATGCAAAAAAAAAGTGAAATATCTTTTCATAAGATCCATTTAGTTTAGTAGCTTCTTTTTAAACTCACTTTGTTTTGGATACTCAGATGGCATTAGGTTTTGGTTTCTGGTGGGGCCAAATAATTTGCGTAGAGACAAAAACAGCTGATTGATTGAAAAACAGTATAAACTGGAAAAAAACCCATTTTTGCCTATGTGGAATTTTTGTACTTGGTTGGATTTTGATTTTTTTTTTTTGTCAGGGAAAGTTGTTCTGATTACTAAAAATGTTCTTGGGGGCAAAGAAAAATTAAAAAAAAAGAAAAGAAGATATAAAAACCTCCTTTTTAATCAATTTTGTCAGGAATGTCCCATATGTTATAAAAAGCAGCTTCTGACATAACTACTGTGTCTTTTCTTACACATTTGCAGAACACTAGCTGACTCTCAGTATTAAGCAGTCACACAGTGACAAAGTTATGCCAGTTAGCATGGAAGTAGGTACAGAATATGCTGATAAGCATATAAACTGAAGCTAGGGGTGTGTAAGCATGTATGTGGGGCTAGACATTGGCCAGAGAAGCATGAAGGAGGTCTTGGGCAATGGACTGAGTTATATGGGGCTTGGCCCACTACAGTAAGCAAGAAACACTGGATTTGGCTTGAAAATAAACAACTTTTTAAAAAAAATGTATTTGTCATACATTATTACAATCACAAATTCAGTTAAGATACCTGCAGTGAAAAACTGCTTTGCTCACACTTCACTGTATTTATTACTTCTTCTGTAGTTTTTCATTATGTTCGCATCAATGAGAGTTATATCATGACTGATGAACATTATCAAACTGTGACACAGAAAGAACAGGAGGATGTTTGTATATGTGAGCATATAAATACTATGCAAAATATATTCCTGTCTTAGGACTGTGAGGGGAAAAAAAAGGAAGGATGTTCTATGGTAGTTTTTCTTCAGTGTTTCAGAAATCTATAACCAGTTCTACTAAAACCATCACCTAATCAGTGTTACTAAACCCATCATATTCCATAAGATCTTCTACATAGTCTTAGGAAGTTTCATATCACACTGTGATATTTCTTACAGGGAAAAATAACATGAGATTTAGGTGGTTCTGAAATGACTTTGGTTTCTTGTACCAACTGGTTTAGTAACACTTGTAAAATTAAGGATAATTATGTATTATACTGATGCTGTTGATGGCTGGAAAAGCTTCTGAGCTGGAAAAGAGAAGGTAAGAGCAGTCCTGGTGAAGCAATTCTTCACTCTTGCAGTGTTTTCCTACTTTCAGTGCTTTATAACACTCTTGAAGAAGTTGAGCTCACACCTGTAGCTCCCCAAGCCTTGGCCTCCATCTTCCTCAGTCCTGGGAGTAAATGTCCTGATGTAAGTGAACGAGTTAACTGCTTTTGAATCTGATAGACAAAAGTCCAAAGACAGCAATATCATGCCATTGTGAATACACTTTTGGCTTGTAACTAAGACACCATAATCTAGAAGAAAGACCATGTGATCTGAAGCCAGTAACGCTTCCTCCTTCCATATCTAAACCTCACACAAGGGTAATATATATTAAGAATTCAATGAGAGTTCAAGACCTGCTGCTGTTAAGACATGTTCAGTGGTACTCCAGAAATGTGCATACTGGGACATTTTTTTTGTGTTCTTCATATGGAAAAATACATTAGTGTGCTTAATATGAATTTAAATGAGAATGTATCATTGCTTGCTCAATCTTTTGTTCTTTCATAAGAATATTGTTGCATACTAATTAAGTGATTATGCAAACAAATAAGTTTTGTGATGAAGGAAGAATGTAGCAAAGAATTTGTAATGTTTTGGCAGTCATGACTCATCTGTTAGAAAATGTGGGATTTACACCATATTTAATTTGGGGAACTGTGTCTGAGAGGCATGTCTATGAATCTGGTCCTACTCGTTTACCTCCTTCATCTACTTCTACTTAGTTTCATTGTCTAATTTTATTCCAGATGATGTTAAAAAATACACAAAAGAAAGATACTTTGCTGTCACATCCAATCATAAAGTGCATTCTTTTTTTATTTATTATTTACACTTTCTACCAACCTGAACTAAAAATCTGGATGTGGTTTAACATAACTTTTTATCAGTACTGTTAAACATGAGTCATTTATCTGTCGCCTCTTGATGGCACTTTAGTCTACTTATTTAATCTCATAGCAGCTTAACATAGTTTTGTTTTAGGCAACTTCTAGCAAAGATTAGATAGAAAAATGATAACCTAATGCACTAAAATTTGCCTAATCTATTGGCAAACTTACAGCAGTGAATTTGGAGCAGCAAAAAATAGAGCAACCATGTCTTGAAAGACTATGCCAGATTAATAAGAATATCAAAAGCTTATGATATATATAGAAATATATTTTTAAAAGCTTAAAACCAAGTTCAGATTGTGAAGTGTTTTCTATTCTGAAAAGTTACTATTCTAAAACTAGGCAGATGTGTGGATTTTAATGGAATGAAATCTTGCTAGTAAATACAATTTGAAGTTATTTTCATATTTTGGGATATAAAAAGCTCTCAAAATCATATTATCCTAGGTACTTCGCATAACAGTTATTAGTGTTTTCTCTGAAGAGCACAATAACAGTGCTCTGAGCCAGCTGTTATGTTGCCCAAATGCCCAGTCTGAGGTTTTTCTCACGTTAAAACCCTCTGTGTGCTAAGCTGCAAATTGAGAGGAGCATTTTTCAACCACCAAAATCTTTTCTATTTTTGTCCCTTTTAAGCTCTTTAACCTGCTACTGCCTTAATTCCAACCAATAAAAATAAGCTTGATTGACATGACCAACTTTAATTTGGTCGGGAGTGGGCAGAGAAAGGGCACAATTTCTAGATAATCTGCAAACTCACTGTAGTAAGTTGGCAGTTGCTGTGGCAAATAGTGCTAGCAGAAATGAGAAATATTGCAGTGTGATCTCATTCAAGGCATTTGTTCATCTTTCTGCAGGAAGAAAAAGAGATTAAGGATAATAAAAGTAACCTCTTCTTAGTCAGGTAGGAGAGCTGATGTACCTCTGGGTATTTATTTATTTATTGTCTAGAAATTATCAGCATTGGCATCAGTTTCAAATGTTAGAAAAATAGCAGAAAGCTGAGCCTAATAACCATGATTTAAATAATACTTCTCTGCACTTGGATAGCACTTACTTTAATTTTTATAGTTCAGGGCATTAAACCTTTAACTGATCAAGACTCTGCTATCCCCTACTTAATGTAAGCTAGTGTTTTTGATTTCCTTAGAGCTGAAGATTTTTACTAGACTTTGCTTAAAAACATAATCCTATTTTGAAATTAAAACAAAATCTGAAAAGCTCTGACATATTTTCAAAAGCTTTTTTTGTGTGTTCTGCTTTAAACTTTAATGTTATTTTGGGAAAAAAAATAATAAAGCAAAACTGAAAAAGAAAGAAACCACTGAATTGTTATCATCTTTTTGTAAATCTTTATTGATACACTCAACAATATGATATAGGTTTGGATGCTTGAGTGGAAAAGCAAAATTCAACTGAAAATTAGTTATAAAGAAATTGATAGTATAATTGCATATTGATACAGATATGTTGTATCAGGAATTTAAACATGAGTGAAATCAATTTTGAAGGTGTTTAAAATAGTCTTTACTCCAGAGAATTAACTAGTTCTCTATCTGGATTATTTTTTTAATTACAAAAAAGTGATGATGACCTAAAGATATGCAGAAGTCATAAAAAGGAGATACTTATTCACAGCACACAAGCATTTTTGTTTTGCCTCTCTTCCCATATAGTAATGATAATACTAGTGATTGCTGTGACTGTTGCCTTCATTGAAACTGAGATTTGGAGTCCCAGTCATAGAGCAGGATCCAGTAGTCTCTTGTACACATTAAGTTCTTTTATTCCCAAAGAGGTTACTTTGCCTCATTATCTCCATTGGAAGACAGTGGGAGCACAGCAGTTGAAAACCTGGCTCCGAGTGATGCCAAAGGTACTATATGTGTTCACCACATTATCATAGAGTCATGGAATCATAGAATGGCTTTCAGCTCAACAGCCAAACAAAACCTTTAATGAATGTGTTTTGAGACCATTATGGTATGTTACTAATAACAGTCAAAATACATAGACTTTATTCATAAGAAATAACATTTTATTCTCAAAGCCATCCTCACTAGATGTGACAGATTATTTAGAGTGCTGCAAGGTATCAAGTGTTGTGTCTGAAAAATTATTGACTGATTTAAAATTAAAAATATAGTTACACAGTCAGGCCAATGACATAAATTGCATAAAATGTGGTCAATACTATTATAAGATTCTCTAGAACTTATTTTTTTAAGCTAGTCCCTTAGATTCTCTATATAACTTTTCTTGTAACTTGAGAGTATGCAATGTTTATACTTATGCAGATAACACATATTAGTAAGACCTGTCGTTAGGCAGTAATACAGCAAATGAAGGTGATCAATAGACCAGCCTGTTACTAAAGCTATCTGACATTACCTGCTCTAATTGCTAAACTTTTTTTTTCACTAAGTTTAACTATTTTGAAATTTGGAATTATTCATTATCCCAGGAGAACTTAATCTGGAAAGTCGTCAAATGCAGTGTGCACAAGGTATTATTGTTGGCTAGTTTTCTGGCATGTTCGCTGTAAAGAAACAGAAGAAACTTATGCATGATGATTTGGGAGGGGAAAAATGTCATTATTTGCATGGCAACCAGATGGTTCTGTCCTTTTTCTCCAGGTTTTTATTCTTGCTTTTTAATATTAAAGATGGGAATTGAATCACTCAATAGACATGTAATTAAAACCAAATATAATTGTCTTACTTCAGAATTAGTTCTATTTATTGTAATAGAACTCTGTGTAAGCTAATGGGCTATGTTTTTGTAAATAAACATTTCAGAAAGTGATCCCAAGAATGGAGAGCTCTTTATACTACTCTACAGTAGTAAGAGCAGGAATAAGGAGATCCAATTAAGAAGATACTATATCTTGAATTGCCAGGAAATTTCTATTTTTTCAATGTGAAAAAGTAGAAAAGTTGTGAATATTAATTAAAAGTTTGGCTGAACAATTCATTAGAGAAAGTTACATAGGAGAAAAATGAATGCACAATCTTAACAATGTTTTTCTACCTCTAATTTCACTAGATCCTTCATGCTAAGTGAAGGAATTTTAAATTCATCTGCTTTTGCCTCCCAATTATCCTTTTACATTTTGCTTATGCTAATATATCTTCAGCTGTTACAGCTTCCAAATGGAGAAGGATTTTACCAATGGATGGCTACAAACTCTGCAAGAGACAGGGTAAGCACCCTTTGGTTCACGTGTTAGTCTTCAGTGTCACAGCACTGAAGTTTCAGAGGTGCTGAAGTGGCAGGACTTGTTTTGTCCAGTTAGGCTTTGTTGTTTCCAGCACTTACTTGGTTAACTGAAAATGTCTCTAGCTAAGCTAAAATGCTAGGTTTCAATAGACGAAATCATGACCACTGTGATACAAATGAAACCACCTTACTTTGAGCACAGATTATTTCTAGCTGAACAAAACGGTCTGTGAAGCTCCTGTGGTACTTGATACCACTGTAGAACTCCAGGAGCTTAAAAGGGTCCATCTCATAATGGCCATGAATTATTCAGGCCTGGGATAAGTCAGGCATGCCACACAGTATGTCATAAAATGACTTTTTCAAGCTAAAATGGATATTAGTGATAAATGTGCCTCTAGGTTATGTATTTTCATCAAGATTTACTGAGAAAGCCATCCGAATGATCAGACTTGAACTACCACAGCCAAACATCTTCTACATGCATGACTTGAACATCAATGTTCCCAGCCAAATCACAAGGCAGAAACCGAATCATATTGTTTACAGGTAGGGCTTTTTTTGCTTCTCTGCTGTCTTTTATTAGATGAGATTTTTCTTCTCTTTCATATTGTAAATATACAAAGGAAATATTTCACTGACTAGAGTGAAATGGGTTTCGTACCTGATTGTTTGTTCTGTAAATACATTCTTGAACTCTCTACAAAATCTCTATTGCGTTTGCCTATTTGTAAACTTGTCTCAACTTAGTCTTCTTTCATGACCCAAAATATTTATAAATATAGATACTTATTTATGAGGGGGTGTGTATTTGATTGAAGGAGAGAAGTGAGAAGGTAAGTGTGAAAGTATGTGGATTTGTTATGCATGTAAGAAATCCTTACAGGACAGCAGAAGACTAAACCTTTTTGAACCTAAAAAGGAATCCTTACCAATCCCAGCACTAGTCATGGCCTAAATTAAGCTAATCAATTGAGCTAATAAAAATTCAAATGACAGTGTTATTTGAATTGGAAGAATGGATTAATTTGTGTCTTAGGTGGTTCACATTTTATTGCATCTGTTCCACAATGGGCTTATATATCCTCTATGTTAACTTTTTATGTTTGTTTAACTTTACATGCAAATTGAGAATAAGAACAGGCACTATGGCTGTCTAATTTTAACCACTGTTAATGACATGCTATAGAAAGTATACTTTAGGATTTCATAGAATTATAAAATGGTTTGGGTTGGAAGGGAACTTAAAGATCTAATTCTGTCTCCCCTACCTGGCCTTGAAAATTTCCAGGAAAGGGGCATCACTTGTGTTATAGGTTGGGGTAATAAATCGCACTTGTCAATATAAATCGTTGATCATTAAAATTTATTGAGTAAGCGGCAAGAAAGCAAAACAGCGTTGGGCGGCTGGGGAGTCGCAGCTCCACCAAGGCACGCATTTGGTTCCACATGATTCCCCTTTTTATCCCCCTTCAGTTCCGGTAAACATGTCCTTGTGCGGCTGCGCCGTCTTGTTGCTAGGGGGTCTTTCTCTGCCTTCTGGTGCTTGCAGGGATGGAGTAAGAAGTCTTCTTCAGCACTTTTCGGTTATGACCTTCTTGTCTACTCATGGCAATGTTTTCCTCTGCTACACAATACTCGAGGATTAAGCCTTAAAAGATTATCTCTGTTGACCTTACAGGATGTTTGTGGTTAGGAACTTGTTCCATCGCAGTTCTGCTGAATTGTGGTTTCTCGGTTACACAATGTTGCATGATTTGATTAACAAATAATAATTACCCTCCTATTACAACTTGTCAAGGTGCTTTTTAAAAATACACCTTTTTAATGAGGTTTCGTCTGTTTTTACAGGTAGAAAATATATGCAGTATAACTGCCACCTTCCTAGTTCATAAAAGTGACGTTCAGCCAATGTACAGAAAATATTTCTCTTTACTGGTTGTGATTAGTAGTGAAAATGTAGTAGTAGTGAAAGTGCAAAGCGAATGACAGCATAGTAAGATTCTCCTTCTGTATCAAATATTTCTGGTACAGAAATGTCTGTGCAGTTGGTTCCTTGATTGATAGCTGTGGGTCCGCAAAACCAAAACCAAAACCAAAACCAAAACCAAAACCAAAACCAAAACCAAAACCAAAACCAACTTTTTTGTCTCTGGTATTAAGGATGACATAATGCATGTTCTTGAATACATTCAGCACACATAAAAGCTGTGAGAAGGCTATTCTCAGTAATGGAGCACATTAAATTTGTTGAAAATTACAGCTAGTGATTATTTCCTCACAAAAATTAGTTAATCAAGGCACAACAATTATTTCTTTTAGTTGCAGCATTTGTGTTTACATTTGTATGCTATTCTACCTTTTGGTAACTTCGGCAAGACATGCAAAAGATCAAAAAATGCTCTGACCTGGAATACTCCTGGGAGTAGATAGTGTTTATCTAAAGATTTCATTTTTTCTGAAACAATAGAAATTTTCTTGCAGTCGGTGCAGGAACTATCAGCAATTGTTCCTTTTGTTTAAATTAATCACTATTTTCCTTTATCCTAAAATACTTAAATGGTAAAATACTCTGTTCCCTTACCATGTAAAGACATGAATGTAGACACAAAGCTGTAGAGGTTCACAGAGATACTAATGACTCTAGCATAACGATGCAATGTGGAGAAATGCAAGTTTGGTATGACAGCAAAAGCCTTGAAATGTGGTAACACAAGATACAGAGCAGAGGAGTACAGGTAGGATGATAAGAAATGAAACATGGGCTGATGCTGGTGAAGTCATAGCTATGAACAACTCTCCAATAGTCAGTGAAAGAAAGGTAGACCTCGAGCTGAGCAAAACCAGTTTCAAGGGTACCAAAGAGAACAAAATAGAAGAACCTAATGTGCATAAAATGCATCATAAAAGATGAGTTTGTATGTGATGTGAACTTGCAAACCAAAAAAGAAAGAGCAAGCTGTAAGAGCATGCCGCCAATATTATTGGATTACAGATTACACTTTGAGGAAGGAGCCATCAGCATACTATCATCAGCCTTCTCAGTAAAGGACTTGAGATGCTGTCAACTTGCTGTACTCTCCCCTTGCTCAGACAGATTGAAGCTGTGCTTCCAACTCCATTCAGATTAGTGCTCTTGACCTTGCAAGCAGGGAGCAGAGAAGGGCAAATATGCTATGTTCTGATGATTAATTTAACTGACAGTAAATAAAAGGGAAAATACTGTGAAGTGTGGGTATGAAAAGTTTATTATGATTGAGAATTTTTATGAATAGTGATATAGAGGAAGACGAAATATTCTGTAAGCAGCTGGGAGAAGTCAAACTATTGCTAACCATTGTTCTCATGGAGGACTTCAACTTACCAGATGTCTGCTGAAAGTACAACACAGCAGAGAGGAAATGGTCAGGAGGTTCCTGAAGTGTGTGGAAGATAACTTCCTGGCGCAGCTGGGGAGTGAACCAACTGGGGAAAGTGCTCTACTAGACCTGCTCTTTGGGAACTGGTAGATGATGTGATGGCCGGAGACCATCTTGGGAATAGCAATCATGAGATGACAGAGTTTTCAGTTCTCAGAGAAATAAGGAGCAAGGTCAGCATAACTGCTACCTTGGACTTCTGGACAGCAGACTTTGGCCTATTTAGGAGCCTGGTTGGCAGAGTCCCTTGGGAGACAACCCTGAAGGGCAAGAGTTCACGATGACTGAACATTTTTCAAGAAGGAAATCTTAAAGATGCAGGAGCAGGCCATCCCCATGTGCCAAAAGACGAGCCAGTGGAGAAGAAGACTGACCTGGCTGAACAGAGAGCTTTCGCTGGAACTCATGAGAAAAAGGAGAGTTTACTACTTTTGGAAGAAGGGGCAGGCAACTCAGGAGGACTAGAAAGCTGTCATGATGTTATCCAGGGAGAAAATTAGAAGCACCAAAGCCCAGCTAGAACTTAATCATGCTGCTACTGTAAAAGACAAAAAAAAGTTTTCCTGCTGCCCAACAGCTTCCAACTCCTCCTGTTTGTTGCCCATATTGTGTGCATTTGTGTAGGTGAACTTCAGTTGGGCTATTGATCTTGCCATCTTTTTGGAGGGAGAAGCACTAATGCCTATGTGACTGTTCTCAGGTGCTATGTGGTTTCTAACACCTCAATAACCCTTGCATCTTTGCTGCCACATGGATCTCCATCCCTTTACCTTTAGTGAGACAACAGATTGAAAGACCTCACTAGTACAGCTTGCTTTCTCTTGGCGTGCTGCCCTGAGGCTTGTCTGTAGTGAGCTTGGTTTCATCCCTTTCCCACTTCAAATTTAGTTTAAATGGAAATGTACCAGACTCCCTTAAAGTGGTGTTTTATGTTCCTTCAGGCAAAACTATACATCAGAGTATGTTTTATGTGTATTTTTCTCATCAGACGGAGAGGAACACCAATGAACAAAGACACTTCTCTGGCATCTTGATTAAGGCCTTCATTTAGCAGTCCAACTTTGAACATCAGTTAAGCTACTGAATAGGGATGGATGAAGCATAGATGCAAAAATTGTCAGGTAAAATGGAGCTTTAAATCCAATCAGTGTCATTAAAGCTGCTGTGTTACAATGTTAATTTTTTTTTCAAAAATTGTAAATTAGTATTAGAAACAGAAACTTATACATCATCTAATTCATGCCAAATAAAAGACATTTGCTCTAGACACCTCTTCATTTCATCCTACATTTATTGTTCCCTCTTCTTTACAAATTGATGAGTCTTAAGTAGATTGGGTGGCTGAGGAAGCCATCTGCAATACTCTGTACACTCTGATTTACTTAAATTAATAATCTGAACATAGCGAGCCCACTCAGGCACTCTTGCATGAAGCAGTGCAGAAAAAAAAAAAGAGTTGTCAGACTGGAGAAGAGGTTATCAGAGGTCATACAGAGAACACTGCAGGGTCTGTAAATAAGTCAAATATTCACTGCTTTTTGTTGTGGCTTTTATAGTTGTGAAGACGTGTTTTATACAGCTTCTTTATTTGGCATTTAAATTACAATCTCTGCTGTGTTTACAGCCACCGCTGTCTGTGACCCTGATTCCTCCTTCTCTTTATGTTGAATCATTTCTCACCAATTTCATTATATTTACCCTTGTGTTAAATATAACCTTGGCTAATTGTACTCTTCCCAAATAAATTTTAAATCATAGTAGTCTTTCAGTCTCCAAAACCATCAGTGAAAATTTAGAAGCAGTCAGCTCTCCTCTTCAAGAAATGTCTGGAGGTGGCCTGAGAACAACTGTGAAGATTAATTAGTTTCAGTGATATTTTGGTGAACTTTGCAACCTGTCCGCTTCAGGTTTACTGGTAACTTATCAAATTCATCACTGGACATTTTAGGAGGTGTATACCTATGTCATCGTGGCATGTGTCTAGGTTTTTCCTCAGGGAAAACCTTTTTCCAAGATTTTCTGCAGTGATGGAAAACTCTGCAGAAATTCTCTCTACAGAGAGCTTATTCAATTGCTTCATTATGCTTACTGTTACAAGCTGTCGTCATAATATCAGAACATCCTGCACTTGAAACTCAGCATTTCTTACCCATATAGGCATAGAAAAACTGTAGTTTTTTTCTATTGTTATGAAGGAGAATGCTAAAAATAGAACAAGTCCTTAAGATATAAAGAGTTCTAGAACTTATCAAACTTCTTCTAGGCTAAACAGCTCTGGTTCTTCAGCCTTTTCTCATACACAGCCATTCCTGTTCTCTCTAGACACCTTATGATTGTTGCACATCTTTTCTGAAGCATCATACCCAAGAGAACTGCAGAACTGCTATCCAGCCGTATGCTAGCTGTTTGGCTATGCTGCTTGCTAGAGAATCTTACCCAATTGTGGTATATTTTTATTTTTTTTCAGACACTTTATCTAGCAAGGCAAGATCCAAGTTTTGTCCTCATTCCCATTGCACTGCTAGTCCTTTCTGGCATCATGGCTCCTGTATGGGACACCAAGGATTTCTTTGTGGCTAACAGTCCTTGATTTTAGACTTAGAGATATCCAGGAAAGAACTTTAACGTGAAGTGATTATTAATACATTAAATCTTTAATAAATATATAGTAGCACAAATTTATCTGAAAACCTGTGAGATTTCAAGGGGTGTCTTCCCTCACTATGTGGAAGAGTTCTTGCCATATTATTAACAAAATTTGATTCTATTATCTATTCTGATATTAGACTTGTAATCCAAATTGCTTGAATTTCTCCACTTTTTGGAGGGGAAAATGAGACTGATTTCTTTTGTAATGTGCTTAGAAATCAACTGACAGAACTATGTAAAAATGAATTACTGTTGTTGCATATTAGTATGGTAGTTTGATTAATAATTTTTAATAGTCCCCATTTTCACTGTTTAGTAATTTTCAACCTCCAATAAAAGACTCAGCCAAACAAAGCATGACAAGTCTCAATACCGTCCCAAGGCTGTGCCTTCTCTTCTCTACTGCATCTCCTTTTCTCCTGGTGAAGTAGGACACTAATCTGAATCTCAATACCCTGCAATCCATTTTCATGTTCTTCAGTGGTTCAACTGATCTTTGACAAGAGTCAGAAATTACTCAATATGGAATACTCTGTGTAATGAAAGAGGAAAGGAGTTTCTGGGAATATGAGCAGTAATTTTTTTACTGTGCATTGATGCTAGAATGAATATTCTGCCATAGGTTGAAAAAAATTAATTTGAATAGTACAGCTGATTGTGTTTTCATTTGACTGTAAAGGTTTCAAGTTATATCACAATACTGGAACATCGTGGGATGGAATAGAAAAATTCAATCTGTA
>NW_010167268.1:0-9493 GCF_000695765.1 Mesitornis unicolor
TCGCTTGGTTGTCCTGCATGTGACGTGTGACAGCACTCAGGATGATTCCTTCCCTGGCACCAAGGTCAGACTGACAGGTCTGTAGTTCCCCGGGTCTTCCTTCTGGCCCTTCTTGTAGATGGGCGTCATGTTTGAAAGCCTCCAGTGGACTGGGACCTCCCCAGTCAACCAGGACTGGTGATAAATGATGGAAGGTGGCTTGGCGAGCACTTCTGGCAGCTTCCTCAGGACCCTGGGGTGGATCCCATCTGGCCCCATAGACTTGTGTATGTCTAAGTGGTGCAGCGGGTCGCTAACCACCTCTTCATGCATTATGGGGGCTTCACTGTGCTTTCCGTCCCTGTCTTCCTGCTCAGGGGACTGGCTACCCAGAGTACTGCTGGTTTTCCTACTAAAGACTGAGGCAAAGAAGACTAAGGCAAAGAAGGCATTAAGTACCTCAGCCTTTTCCTCATCCCCAGTCACTATGCTTCCTCCCAAAATGTTCATTAAAACTTTGTGCAAAAATTATATCATGGTCTGTGATTTTTTACATTCTGTTTCTAAAATACATCATTAACATTACTGTAATTTTCCCTCTGAAAATGATTCCCACTTCTATCTACGGGTACTATTTGGACTCCCACACATGGAGACCTCTAAACAATTGTCCAGTCTTCACTCGTGTCAAAACCGAATTAACAAATTATGAGATGTCCAAGATGAGTTATAAAAGGTAATGGTAAAAACATGTACTACCACTGCATTTTCATATTTTGGCCTAATTTTGTTCCTGTGCTAGAGGAGTTGCACTGTTTCTGGAAGCAATAGATTTGATAATCCTGATCTTCCCAGTCACTTCTAAAGAGACACTGCAGACCATGCTGTTTCCCTTCCGTCGTTAAACTAGGGTAATGAATCCTTACCATTGGGATTTAAGCTTGAGTTTCACTGCACAGTCTATCTTTAGGCTTTCCATAATACCTATTTTAAAGTGTAAAGGGGAGAGAAAAATCCAATGACATCTTCTAAAGCTGATGTTACTCATTGCTGCAGGGAGTGTCCCGGTTGACTGGAGGTTAGCAAATGTGACACCTGTCTCCAAAAGGGCCAGAAGGAGGACCCAGGGAACTACAGACCTGTCAGTCTTACCTCAGTGCCAGGGAAGGTGACGGAACAAATCATGTTGAGTGCCATCACATGTCACATGCAAGACAATCAATCAGGCCCAGTCAGCATCAGTTCAGGAAGGGCAGGTCCTGCTTGACCAATCTTATCTCCTTTTATGACGAGGTGACCTGCTTGGTGGATGAAGGAAAGGCTGTGGAATTTGTCTACCTGGACTTTAGTATGGCCTTTGACACTGTTTCCCAAGCAACCTCCTGGAGAAGCTGGCTGCATATGGCTTGGACAGATATATGTTTCACTGGGTAAAAGACCAGCTAGATGGCTGGGCCTGAAGAGTTTTGACGGAATTAAAGCTAGTTGGCAGCCAGTCACAAGTGGTGTTCCCCAGGGCTCAGGACTGGGGCTACTTCTTTTTAATATTTTATCAATGACTTGGATGAGGGAATAGAGTGCACCCTCAGTAAGTTTGCAGATGATGCTAGATTGGTCGGGATTGTTGATCTTCCTGAGGGTAGACAGGCTCTACAGGGACCTGGACAGGCTGGATCAATGGGCCTAGGCCAATTGCATGAGGTTCATCAAGGCCAAGTGCTGCATCCTGCGCTTGGTCTCAACAATCCCATGCAGCTCTACAGGCTTAGGGAGGAGTGGCTGGAGAGCTGCTCAGAGGAGAAGGACCTGGGGATGTTGACTGACAGCCAGCTGAATATGAGCCAGCAGTGTGCCCAGGCAGCCAAGAAGGCCAACAACATCCTAGCATGCAGCAGAAAGAGCGTGGCCAGCAGGACTAGGGAGGTGATCCTCCCCCCGTACTCGGCACCAGTGAGGCTGCACCTCAAATACTGTGTTCATTTTTGGGAGTCTCAGTACAAAAAGGACATTGAGATGCTGGAGCATGTCCAGAGAAGGGCAACGAAGCTGGTGAAGCATTTAGAGTACAAGTCTTATGAGGAGGTGCTGAGGGAGCTGGAGTTGTTTAGTCTGGAGAAAAAGAGACTGAGGGGAGACCTTGTCACTCTCTACAACTACCTGAAAGGAGATTGTAGTGAGGTGGAGGTCAGTCTCTTCTCCCTTGTAGCTAGTGACAGGACTAGGGGATATGGCCTCAAGTAGTGCCAGGGGAGGTTTAGTTTGGATATTAGAAGGAATTTCTTTACTGAAAGGGTTGTCAAGCACCGGAACAGGCTGACCAGGGAGGTGGTTGAGTCACCATCCCTGGAAGTGTTTGGCTGGATCGATGGTTGGACTCAATGATCATAAAGGTATTTTTGAACTGAAACCATTCCATGATTTTATGATTCTATGAGTGGGTTATTGCTAGAGATGATAGTTACTGCTACGGTGGAGCAAAATGCAGGGAGAGTAAGGAAGCATACAACCAAAACATTAAACAGAGAAGGACCATGGAATGACACTAAAGGCACAAGAAAAAGAGACAGAGTGTGGTATTTTAAGAGGTTTCCTATTCAAAGGGGGAGACAATAATTTGGCTAAAATTTCTCTTTACCTCTCTGGCCACATCAAATATGGCATGCGCAAAGCAAAGGAAGTAGAGGAAAAGCTTCAGGATATCATTGATGCAGAAATAATTTCCAAAAACCAGAAATGCAATATTCATAAGAAAGAGATGATACATCAGAAAACCTCTGTTGCTACTCTGGCCATGATGAGAGTCACAGCTGTGGAACCTGCATGGCTGCGGAAGTTATATAGAAGACCAAAGGTTGTATGTACAAAAGGACAGTTCTGGAAGAAGAGGGGGAAAACTGAGGCTTACATTAGCCTTCAGCTGTGTAAATAGAAAATAGATGGAGCAAGAGTTAGGAAAGTTGGGAAATGGAGAATAGCTTATAGGTTGGTGTTATGAGGGTTTGTTTTTTTTTTTGAGAGTGGGTTTTTTGAGGTAAAAGCCTGAACTGTAAGGTATTGTTCCTCTGTTGGTTTTTTTTGTTGTTGTTTTAAACAGTATCTGGGAGCAAACATTGACTTCTACTGTGCTTTGTTTCAGAGCACCCAAGAAATAAATATACATATAAATAATATATAAGAAAAGAGACCTACTTAGAGCATTACAGAAACAGCAGCAGCTTTCTTGTGTTATGAAAGGTAGATTCACCAGCTAAAGAACTGGACTGGTGAAAGGTTCTGTTTGTGCTGCGTTTTTTGTTGTTGTTTTTTTTTTAACACAGAATACGTTTATTTCTACTCACTTTTCATAGTTTTAGAACCAAATGAGTTCTCTTCTTATATCGCTTTGTGAAGAAATAGTTTATATCTCTAGTTATGAATTAGATCAAATACAGAGCCAATTTTACATAAGAGTATTTATTCTCTATGTTGACTATTACCATCTCATCTCCATGTTTCCTAACATAAACTACTGAACTGCAGTAGACCTACTAAAATTCTGATATTAAACTATTGGTACTTGCCTTTTTCTTTTTGAAAGTCTAGATCGTACCAGTCTTTCCTACAGTGCAGTGATAATAAGCATCTCTTCTCATGCATGTTAGCATATATTTGTGAGCAAGTCACCACAGGATTAATCAGATTACTGGAGTTGTTTCCTAAAATGATTTGTTTATTTACCTCCAGTTTCCAAAATCTTGCATGGCTTTATTATAATGTAGGTTTTATCTTTTTGTTTAACTACAGTACATTATGTACTTTTAAAGAAATTTAAATTTTATATTGAAAACACAACATTTTATTAATGGCCATATGTTTCTGAGAACTGAAAGGGAAAAATACATTTAAATCACATTGTCTCACATTTTACAGAACAGTATAAATTCAGTTGAATTAAGCAATTTTCAACTCTATTTTTAGGAAACCTAACAAGCAAACATCTAATTAAATTTGACACTGTACAGTTTGCCTAACAACTATCATTTCATTTAGACTATTGTGATGACAAAGTATTTACATTCCAAAGAAAAATTTCTAAATGGTGTATTATTCCCTTTTAGAGGTATATAATGTATTATCGTGTTGTGAAATATGACAAGTTAAGTTATATCAATTTTTAAATAAATGTAAATAAAATTCTTTAGTATAAACTTCTGTGAAATGTGCACCTTCAATTTATTGAACTTTTCAAATAACATAATTTGGAAAATAAGTTCAGCTACATGCTAATCTTTTTCAAATTTTCTGTTGGTTTGCATTGTCTCGCATATTCTTTGTATGAGTGAGATATACTTTTTGATGTTTGGAACATTTTTTGTGATGAGTTCATATATTTTTGCTCTATTATTTAATGCATATTAGCTTGTCTTTTGAATTTATTTATTGTGAACACAGTTTTGTCACTACACTTTACATTTAGGTTAAGCTCTTTCAAAGCTCTGAATATGTATTTAACTATAAGTGATGGAACTTCTGAAGTTGGAAGTTAAGAGCATGATAAAATATTTTTATATGTAGTAAAAATTACTACAAAATAATGAAGGCAAATGACTTCTAAATATTGCACAGTGTATCACTTCCTCTTATTTTAGTGATGTAAAATCACTCTTGAGAAGATACTTTAATCAATATTTGCCTTTTCAGATCTGTGTGTGGCCTCTATGCACCACTCTGCACCATACTCATTTTTACATTTTATTTGAATTATGTCACCATCTGTTATATGGGAAGTGTTTTGTGCAAGTCTTAAAAAGCCCCGCTGACTTTACATTAACATACTTTACTGTGTCTTTAAGGATAAGTGCTATCAATCAGCAAAGTGAATTGGTGCCGTTTGGCTATGTTTCACATATACAGCTCTAGAAATTATCTATATCTGAAGCATTGAAACACAGATAAAACTTTCACCCTGCACTTAAGGGGCAAAAGCAGGTTGATTCCATAGTTCATCTGCCACAGTGCAATTTTCTCATCCTGATGGTCTCATACTAAAATCGTCTTCCTGGATACATTGAATGGTGTGAATGCACATCATCAGGCAATGAGCACCCCTTAACTCCACATGCTAGGCTGAAGAAAATCAATTTGAATTCTCAAATGGTGAAGGTAGTGCAGACGGCCACTGTATATTGCCAGCTGTGCCACAGCACTGGAGTCTTGTAGAGGGATTTAAAAGAAAACAACACAAAACCAAACAAGAAACCAGTTTGTAAATGGTAACAAGCTACTGAGCTGTGTGACTGCCCTATTATCATAGGACCCAGAAGAGCTCAGACAAATGGAGAATAGAGTTTTCTTCACACCTGCAATATTCGGTAATCATGGTATGGTGGAAGTAAATAACAGGTCCTATATTCTTGGCCCCATGAAGATGTCAGCTCTGTAACATAAGATTTTGTAAGGGAAGATCTGACTATCAGCTGCATAAGAATCGACTGCTCTACTATCTGTCAGCTGTACTCCGGGAAGAATTATTTTCTGAAACAAAATTTTAGTTGTGTGTTTTCAATCATGGTGTTTTCTACCCATTAGTCTTCTAACTCCTTGGGACTCTTTCTGTAACAGTCTGTAGTAAATACTAATATTGTGGAAGTTCTCCAGGTTAATGGCCTAACCTTCCCAAGTTTAATAAACAACAGATGGAAGAAATGCTTAATTTTATAAGGCAAGTTTAAAGATCTTGTAGTAATTTCAAATCAAATTATTTTAATCACCCTTTGAATGAAACACTTTCGATATAACTTTTGTTAGCATTCCCATCTGGATTTCTCTGCACTCTGGAGAAAACACCAAATCAATAGACAAGGCCAACCAATGTCCAAGTCTTGGTCAGGCCACACAATCACAGAATCACAGAATATTAGGAGTTGGAAGGGACCTCGAAAGATCATCCAGTCCAACCCCCCCTGCCAGAGCAGCATCACATAGACTAGGTCACACAGGAACGAGTCCAGGTGGCATTTGAATGTCTTCAGAGAAGGAGAGTCCAAAACCTCTCTGGGCAGCCTGTTCCAGTGCTCTGTCACCCTCACAGTGAAAAACTTTTTCCTTATGTTCACATGGAACCTCCTATGCTCCAGCTTGCTCCCATTACCCCTTGTCCTGTCATTGACTATCACTGAGAAGAGCGTGGCTCCTTCCTCCTGACACTGGCCCTTTACATATTTATAAACATTATTGAGGTCACCCCTCAGTCTCCTCTGCTCCAAGCTAAAGAGACCCAGATCCCTCAGCCGCTCCTCATAAGGGAGATGCTCCACTCCCTCAATCATCCTTGTGGCTCTGCGCTGGACTCTTTCAAGCAATTTCCTGTCTTTCTTGAACTGAGGGGCCCAGAACTGAACACAATATTCCAAATGCGGTCTCACCAGGGCAGAGTAGAGGGGAAGGAGAACCTCTCTCGACCTACTCACCACACCCCTTCTGATACACCCCAGGATGCCATTGATCTTGGCTGCAAGGGCACATTGCTGGCTCATGGTCATCCTGCTGTCCACCAACACCGCCAGGTCCTTTTCTGCATGGCAGCTTTCCAGCCACTTGTCCCCAAGCCTGTAGCACTGCATGGGGTTATTGCGCCTGAAGTGCAGGACCTAGCACTTAGTGTCACCTGCAAACTTACTGAGGGAGCACTCAATCCCCTCATCCAGATCATTGTAAAAGATCTTAAATAGGACTGGCCCCAAAACCGAGCCCTGGCGAACACCACTTGTGACTGGTCGCCAACTGGATTTAGCTCCATTCACCACAACTCTCTGTGCTCGGCCATCCAGACAGTTTTTGATCCAGCAAAGCATATGCCCATCCAAGCCATGCCCAGCCAGCTTCTCCAGGAGGATGCTGTGGGAGATGGTGTCAAAGGCCTTACTAAAGTGCAGGTAGACAACATCCACAGCCTTCCCCTCGTCCACCACATAGGAGATAAGATCATAAAAGGAGATAAGATTAGTCAAGCAGGGCCTGCCCTTCCTGAACCCATGCTGACTGGGCCTGATCACTTGGTTGTCCTGCATGTGATGTGTGATGGCACTCAGGGCGATTTATTCCATGGCAGTGGCAGCAAGGGATGGTATTTAGGGACAGCATGGGAGTCTGGACAATTTACAGAGCCCCTTCCGCCCCTCCAGCTCCCCTCATATCCACAGTTTTATTCCCTGCCTTTTAGCTTTGGTATTGGTTTATGGATTTGTTCTCTGTGAGTTTCTGTAATTCCTTTTCAAAGCTGCTGACACAGATGCCTTTTGTGGCAAGTTCCATATAGCTATCACCTGCTGCTGAAATAAGAGCTTCTTTTCATCTGTTTTAAGCTGATCTTCAAATAATTTCACTGAATACCCTAGTTCTGATATTGTGGGATTTAAAATAGAACAGAATAGACTCCTTCAGTTGGAAGGAACCTACAACAATCATCTGGTCCAACAGGTTCACTTCAGCACTGACCTAAAGTTAAAGCATATTAAGGCCATTGTCCAAATGCCTCTTAAACACTGACAGGCATGGGGCATCAACCACCTCTCTAGGAAGTCTCTTCCAGTGTTTGACTACCCTCTTGTTCCCTGTTTCCTAATATCAAGTCTGGATATCCCTGATGCAGCTATTTGATGAATAATATCTCTGCAACCACCTTATCCATCACTGTAAATGTTAGATACCTTCTTCAGTCTTTTACAAAGGCTCTTCAAACTGAAGAGTTCATCTTCTCTTCAGTTTCTTATTATAATGCTTCAGAACTACCAGACAAATCCAATCCCATCCTGGTCACTTACCAACACCTAATTTATTTGGTCTAGTACTTCTTCTACATGTATTATCCAGTGACCTAGTCCCTCTGATCTGTCTGCTACAGAGAATGCATTGAGTGTTGGAATATCCCCAGTACCACCACCAGTAAAGAGCTTACTTTCCCCACCTTCTGTGTTAGGCTTACAGTCCTGACACAGAAGCACTTCTAAATTTTGCCCTTGCTCCACTGTTTGACATTGCACATACCAGTCAGCCTGGCTAGCATGCTGGTTTGTCCACTGTATTTATTTTGAGTGTGATGTTTATGCCCTCCTGGCCTTTCAGTGACACGATGAACATTAACCACATCCTCTCATGGGTCACATCAGTCTGAACCAGGTGCTCTTCTGTGCCTGTTGGCTTTAACCCAGCTCCTAGCATAAATACTCCTCTACAACCTTTTTAATTTTCAGTGCCAGCACACTAGCTCCCTTTTGATTAAAATGCAGTCTTAATAGGACCACTGAGGGTTTTTAAAATCTATTTCTCTCAAAATGTTGCTGCAAAGGGTACACGTGTTCCTCTGGCATTGTTCATCTCTCCTGACAACAAGGGTCATGCACACTCCAAGGTCCCACCGCTTCTACAGATGCATGTAACCATGCTTACCCAAGCACATTAATTGAGTTTTGCCAAAACCAAAAAACAAACAACTTCTGCCCACTTTTCATCAAAAATTGCTTTTTCTTTTTTTAAAGTTGAATTTCTGCTGAAACACCAATCATCATAAATCATTGCAATACATTGTTTAGTGTTTTCTGCATGGAAAAAACTAAACCATTTTCAAATGTTTGTTTTTCCATTATTGGGGACTATCATAAGTATTTTGACCTCTCTTAGCATTTTACTAATATTCTGGTCTTAGGAACAAATACGTAAGCCTTTAACTGCTGGTAGGCAACAGCATTCTGTAAGCTTTATGGGACTACTCACAGGGTTAACAGCAAAGTGACCAGCATAAACATCAGTAAATTAGTTTGTACTGCCTGCACTATGAGCTTTACCATAATTCAGAGAACTAAAAGAATGTGCAGTGGTTAAGACCAGCTTTCTTTTTAAAGCTATTCTGAATTATCTCTTTGAAAAATAAAGAAAATTAGATGAAACGAAAAAATCTTCAGAACATTGAAGCATCATAAGCTTTAAAAGGAAGAAGATTGTTTTTCTAGTGGTGTCAATCTGATACCTTTCATTTTGCTTTAAAATAGGAAACCAAGGGACAGTAAATTTTCAATTAGCAAATTAACAATTATTAAATTACGGCATAACATGTTAACAGTACATTGGAAGCCAGGTTTTTAATATTCTATGTGACTAGATTTTATGCAAAAGATCTTCTTTTGCTTTTGTGCTTGGCAAGAATAATTATCAGAAAGAGTGGGGAAAAAACTGGGTCAGAAATTTTTTCATTACTTTTAAGAGTCAAGTCTTTATCTTTTAAGTGTATGTGCTTTTGTGTGTCTGCCTTATTTTATAGGAGAATCATTGACATTGTTTGTTTTCTATCAATGAACAAACTTGAGTTTCAGAATTAGAGTATGATGTGCAAGACCCTAGCATTCACATAGGCTTTCATAATTTATCCTGACTTGTTTGGGCATGTCATTTTTCTAGACTGAGGAAGACTTTATTAAAGAAGACATTTTCAGTAACTTTTTATTGGTGTTTTTAAAGGACATCTGCAGTAGTCCATTTT
>NW_010167269.1:0-1295 GCF_000695765.1 Mesitornis unicolor
GCATCGCAAATGGCACTAATTCCCACTAGAACTGTAGAACTTCCTAAGGAATTTCCAAAATATTCTGGAGAGGATGATAAATTGGAACAATTGGGAAATGGAAAGAAAAATCAGGAAGGATGGTGGGTTACCAGCATGGGACAAGTAGTGGTGCCTCCTTTGGTTATGAGGGAGATCTTACAGATAAAACATCATGAATGTCATTGGGGTGCGGAAGCCCTGGTACAGATTCTAAAGCGAAATGTAGTATCAGTGAAAATGTTAAAAATGGCTAAATCAGTATCTGCAAGATGTGAGGTTTGTTTAAAGAATAATCCAATAGTACAAAAGAAAGTTCAAATGGACAAGCTAGAAACAGTAGAGCCAGGTGACTATTGGCAAATTGATTGTACAGAATTACCTAAATGCACTGGGTACAAATACATGTTAGTTGGGGTTGACACCTTTTCTGGATGGCCAGAAGCCTTTCCCTGTCACACAAATCAGGCTAAAGAAACTGTTAAAAACCTAGGAGTGGACTGTCAGTAAGCCCCTATGAAATAATGTATGGAAAACCATATGAATCACCTAAGCCTAATCCTAATATACATGTAAAAGGAAAAGAGGTGTATAACTATTTGCTTTCTCTTGGAAAAACTCTAGCTAGACTCTGAGAAGCAATAGTGTGGAACCAGACTTTGAGATTGGAAAATGCGGTACACAACATACTGCCAGGGGACTATGTCTATGTGAAGACCTGGAATGAAGAATCTCTGTAAGAAAGGTGGCAAGGACCGTACCAGGTGTTGCTGACTACTTTTACCGCAGTCAAGATTGCCGAACCAGATGCGTGGATCTACTATGCCCAAGATAAGATGACACTGCCTGTCAAGTGGAGAGTGGTTGGAAACCCAGAGACTTTGAAATTAACTTTAAAGCATGATTAAACTTGTTCATTTGTTTAGTTGGCAGTCTGTGGTGGTAGAAACATGGATCAAATTTGGGTGGCTACATCGGACCACACAGGTGACACAAGTTTGGGCCCAATATCAGACCAGTCAGGCTTCTGAACAGGTAATTTCGGTATCAGGGATAACCTAGGAAGAAAATCTGATGATTGGATTGATCAAAGGATTTGCAAATTTATGGAAGATGTCACAAATCACTGCCTCTCTGCCAATACCACGGGCAGTTGGAAAACCTGTCCCGTGGGGTATTTTAACAATGAATTTGACTGAGCCATGCTTACAAAAGCCCATCACTAAATGGCAAGAACAAGTGAGTATGATTAGAATGGAATGGAAATCTGCAGGAAC
>NW_010167269.1:1712-2043 GCF_000695765.1 Mesitornis unicolor
AAAGAACTATTGATTGCGAAAAATATATGATTCCAAGCCCGGGACACTTAGTCTGGGCATCAAGTGATGGAACTTGGACTCCTCATTTATCTATGATGGGAAGGTAAAACAAATTACTCTGGGATTGCCTTCACTGTGTCCAATTTGGAAGAAAACTCCCTTTAAGGGCAGTAGAGAAGATTTCCATCTGACACAAATAAAGAAAACAGAATTGAACAACAATGATGTTTGGAATGAGCCAGGAACAGCAGTAAAAATTGGGTGGGCATTAGAATCCCTTTAAACCCTATAGCATCCTATAGAAAGAGAAATTGGTTATATCAATTGACTG
>NW_010167270.1:0-4657 GCF_000695765.1 Mesitornis unicolor
GATGTCAGAGAGAAAAGGAAACAATTATGCTATTTAAAACAGGGGGGGAAAGGTCTATAATATAATTTTTTTTTCCTTGGAACAAGCATATTTATTTCCTTTCCCTGCCCTCCACGGAGCGGGCTCAGTGCAAAGGGATGTTGGCCAGCGAGGAGAGAGCCGGTGACGGATTGGATGAGCGTCCCTGCTCCTTTTCTAAGCTGCACGTTTCAGGAGCAACACGAGGTTGGCCGGGCTGCACGAGAGGTGACGCGGACTCTGCTCCCCCTTCCCTGTCCTTCCCTCTGCATCGCTTCCAGTGTGGGGTCCTGGAGAAGTGGAGCTGAGATCCTGGAGAAATGGAGCTGGGATCCTGGAGAAACAGAGCGGGATTCCAAAGAAGCAGAGCTGAGATCCTGGAGAAGTGGAGCTGGGATCCCAAAGAAACGGAACAGGATCCTGGAGAAGTGGAGCAGGATCCTGGAGAAGTGGAGCTGAGATCCTGGAGAAACAGAGCGGGATTCCAAAGAAACAGAGCTGAGATCCTGGAGAAGTGGAGCTGGGATCCCAAAGAAACACAGCAGGATCCTGGAGAAGTGGAGCAGGATCCCAAAGAAACAGAGCTGAGATCCTGGAGAAGTGGAGCTGGGATCCCAAAGAAACACAGCAGGATCCTGGAGAAGTGGAGCAGGATCCCAAAGAAATGGAGCTGGGATCCTGGAGAAGTGGAGCTGGGATCCCAGAGAAACGGAGCAGGATCCCAAAGAAACGGTGCAGGATCCTGGAGAAGTAGAGCTGGGATCCCAAAGAAGCACAGCAGGATCCTGGAGAAGTGGACCAGGATCCCAGAGAAACGGAGCAGGATCCCAAAGAAATGGAGCAGGATCCTGGAGAAGTGGAGCAGGATCCTGGAGAAGTGGAGCTGAGATCCTGGAGAAACAGAGCGGGATTCCAAAGAAACAGAGCCTGGAGAAGTGGAGCTGGGATCCTGGAGAAGTGGACCAGGATCCCAACGAAACGGAGCAGGATCCAGCAGAGTTTGTGGGATCTCCACACAGATAAGGCTCAACCACTTGGCTCCCGTGCTGTAACCCCTGGGATGGGGTCTCTGAAGGACCCAATGCCTCTTTTATGTGGTTTTTTTCTCCTTTTTCTCTCTGTTTCCCCTCAATCTCGCCGTGTGTGGAGGAGGAAGGAGGATCTCCAAGCCGCTCTCTCTGCTGCTTGTCCCACTGCGCCGTGCTGGAGGGGGAGCCCGAACTGGAGCCTTGGCATCCCCTCTCCTCACACCCCTCCAGGGCCGGCGCGGGCAGCTCAATGACCCCAGGATGGAGCTCCCAAACCCTTCAGTGCTTTCAGCATCCCCCCCAAAAAAAAAGAGGGGACGACGCCACCTGGAAGAGCCAATCCTCCCTGTGACCTCCGAGGGCCTTCGACCTCCATCCTCATGGCATCTCAAGCAACCTGCGTCTGACGTCCTGTCCCATCCTCGCGCTTGGAAATGAAGAAACGGGTTGCACCCCAGGCCAGCCAAGCGGTAGGAGATGAACTGTGGACAACCTGCGTGTCCAACCACTCAAAGTGATCTCCATGCACACATGGACAGCAGCTATGCAAGTCGAAACCACTCGTCCTCTCCATTCCCCGGCCAGAAGCTGCTACGCAAAGGGGCGTGATGAGGAACGGCGAGGGGCCGCGTCCCGGTCTGTGCGTTGGAGTTGCAGGATGTTCCTTGCTTTCAGGTAAAAAAAAAAACAACAAACAACAAAAATACAAGAAAAAACCCACAAAGCAAACCAGCACAAGGCCCGTTGGATTCATTTATAACCCAAATTCGGTTCCTTTTGCGGCGCGGTGCAGCAGCGGAGAGAAACGCTGAGCTTTAAAGTAAAGCAGGGCCCTACGAAGTCCCCACCTTTGGGGGCTGGAAGGCAGGTGGACGGGGTAGCGTTTCCCTATGGGGTTTGTTCTTTTTTCCTCTTGCAGCTTCTCCTAAAATCCACGGTGCTTTTTTGGATGTATCGAAGCCATTTGTCTGCCTGGCTCCTTATTTCTGGCTGCTGGGGTCGGAAAACCTTTGGTGTGGGGTCAGGGCAGCAGCTGAGCTGGGTGATACCGTGGCCCTCCCCCCCAAGGTCCTGCATGAACCCTGGAGGTCCTTGGGATGCAGAAGGGGGTTTAAGAATAAAATAAAATAAAATTGATCCACCTCCGAGGGCTTCCTCGTGAAAAGCAGCACAGCCCCTGCCCTGCCTTGCTCGGAGCCATCCCACAGCACCCACCCTGCTCTCCTGGGGTGGTTTTGATGTGCCCCCCAAGCTGTGCACTTGTGGAGAGGATGAAAAGGCCTCAGTAACTGCTTGGTGGCCCCTTTCTGTACATGGGGTCTTGGGAGAGGGGTAGAAACCCCTTAAAAAAGGCACCTGAAAGGTCCCTGCACCCCCCCCCAGCTTCCTCTGCAGAGCATGGAGCTGTTCTGGACCCCAGCAGTTTGGTTTGGTTTTGGATACAAAGCAAGTGCTGCCTCCTCAACTCCACCTCTTTTAAGATTTGGGTGAAGAAAGACTTCTCCTATCCCAAATCCCAGCGCTCGCCGTGAGTCGGGGCCTCCTCTTTGGGTGTAAATGGACACAGATCCGCTGTTCCTGGTGCCAGTTTGGCTCCCAGATCCCATCTGAGGAGCAGGGAAAGGAGCTGTGGGTTGGTTTATGGGTATCTGTGTGGCCTGGGGTTTGGATATCCATGGCTCCTGGTGCATGGGTATCCATGGCTCCTGGTGTATGGACATCTGCACGTCCTGGTTTGTGGATATCCATGGCTCTTGGTTTATGGGTATCCATGTGTCCTGGTGTATGGACATCTGCACGTCCTGGTTTGTGGATATCCATGGCTCCTGGTTTCTGGATATCCTTGGCTCCTGGTTTGTGGATGTCTGCCCCTCCTGGGCTGGGATTTCCGCCGTCCTCACCACAGGGGCATCGCTGCCGGCGTGGAAAGCCACAAACCGGACTCACCCAACTCACATCGGGCAGCGGTCGAGCCCCGTGAACACCCATTGAGAGAGCAAGAGTTAAAACAGCTCAG
The DNA here is from genome assembly GCF_000695765.1 of Mesitornis unicolor. NCBI lineage: Eukaryota > Metazoa > Chordata > Aves > Mesitornithiformes > Mesitornithidae > Mesitornis > Mesitornis unicolor. Next base: position 3,064 of record NW_010167270.1, read on the forward strand.
TGTGGGCCGGCAGCGTTGGGTTTAATGTGGGTTTGTGTATTAATTGGGTTTAGGTTTTCATTTGTGAGCTCTGTGGTGTCCTGGTGCTGGGACACGGCTTGGTGGATGCGGGCGCTGGTGCTGGGTGGCCTCATCCCCCTGCTCCCGTCGCTGCCACCTGCAGCACCTCCCATTTTCGCTTGGTTTTACGTTCGTTGTCCGTGACAAATAAAGGTGAGGAGACGAGGATGGAAAGGAGCAGGGGCACGGGGATAGGAGCACGGCGTGGGTCGAGGCGAGGGACAATCACCCCTACCCCTGTCCTGTTGGGGCACAAAAGTAAGGCCCAACCCGGGGGTTTGTGCTGGAGCCCGGCGGGGACGAGGAGGAGCTCGGGGCTGTGACCGAACACGTGGACTGGCTTAATAAAACACCGGTGTTTGTACCTCTGCCTCCTGCTGCTTCCCAGCCCGCCGTCCTCCCGTGTAGCCCCGGTTTTGGTACCTGACCCCCCTCACACGTGCACTTTGCTGACCAAGCTTCCCCCTTTTCGGAAGAAGCAGCTTTCCCGTTGCTCACCTCGTTACATGGAGTTGGACTTGAGGAAGGGATGAGCTTGGTTGGGTAAAGGGAATTAAAGGGGGTCCTTCGTTATCCCTGCAGCATGAATGGCTTTTGCTTCCCTCCTTCCCCTTGCCAGGCAGGGTTGTGTGCAGGCAGCAGCAAGCCAGCAACGCTGGGAATAAAAGAGTAAGAAAGAATAGGAATAAAGGAATAGGGATAATAATTAATATAGGAATATAGGAGTAATAATATAGGAATATAGGAAGAATAATTAATATAGGCATAAAGGAATGTAGGAAGAGGAATAATAAGGAATAAAAGAATAAAGGAATATAGGAAAAGGAATATAGGAATAGAAATAATAATATAGGAATGTAGGAATAAATGAATAAAGGAATATAGGAATAATAAGGAATAAAGGAATAAAGGAAGATAGGAATAAAGGAAGATAGGAATAATAAGGAATATAGGAACAGAAATAATATAGGAAAATAGGAATGAGAGGAATATAGGAATAATATAGGGATAGTTAGGAATAGGAATAGTCAAAACCAACAATAATAACAATTATATTAACAATAATAATAGTAATGATAGCAGTGATTTACAGGGCAGTGTTGCAGCTTGGTTTTTAAAAGGGGATAGTATAAATTTTTAACAAATAGGTAAGTTTTAAGTGTCCATTTGAAGTCCCTTGAAGATGCCCGGTTTTGGTGAGTGGGGCAGCTTGAACTCTCTGAGGGTCCAGGCCAGGCCCTGGCGCCCGGGGAAGCCGGGGGCCGGTGTTTTATGAGGGAAAAAAAACCCCCAAACCTCCCCTTCCTCCCATCCCCTCACCCCAAAGCTCCTTAAAGCACCGCGCCAGGCCCCGGGTGCGTTTCCCCCAGCCCCTGCAGCCCTTTTGGGGGAGGTTATGGGGTGGTGGGGTGGCATTTTAAGGCCCTGAAGGGCACAAAGGCGGCCCCTGCCCGTGGCGGGGACGTGCTCGGCCCTCAAGGCGACCGCGGCACCAAAGGGCCCTGTCCCCGCGGGCTGTGCCCTCCTGAGGGGC
>NW_010167271.1:0-412 GCF_000695765.1 Mesitornis unicolor
ACCCTGCTCTATAGTGTTCCATTTAGTAAAAATACATTCTATATCCACTTTATGAGAATAACTTCTCTTCAGAGCTGTTATGAGACGTTCCAACAGACTTTGAGTGCAGATGTCATTCCAAATAAATGCTCAGTTTTTGCTCCTTTGCTAATTCTCCCAGTTGCTTAGCCTGTCCCCCATCCAGATCTACTGTATCTGCTCCAGTATCCCATATCCAACACCGCAACAGCCATGTCATCAGGGATTCACCATCCCCCTGGACATAGTCTTTTTGTAAAATTCTTAGTTCTTTCAGGGAGAGGATTTTAACCTCTGACTGTTATCCCCATTGAGATGGTCCCTCTTCTGCCTCTGTGTCTATGTTCTCATTCCTCACCAGGTGGTTCGTTTTCTCAGAGCACTTCCGGTGGGC
>NW_010167271.1:724-2712 GCF_000695765.1 Mesitornis unicolor
ACCCAACCCCGCACCAGCCATGTCATCAGGGATTCACCATCCCCCTGGACATAGTCTTTTCGTAAAATTCTTAGTACTTTCAGGGAGAGGATTTTGACCTCTGGCTGTGATGCCCCGTGAGATGGTCCCTCTTCTGCCTCTGTGTCTAAGTCCCTCATCAGGCAATCCATTTTCTTAGAGCATTTCCGGTGGGTGGTGACTGGGGCCAACTGGACCACATTTCCCGTGTACCCGCTGGCTCCTGCCGCTCCTGCCAGCACCAAAACGGGCGTGGGGGCAGTGGCCACCAGAGCAGGGGAGGGCACCAGAGTCAGGGCCAGGCACGGGGGCCAGACCTCGCACCGGGGCCATGGACGGAGCCCGAGCCGGGCCAGAGCTCTGACCAGAACCAGGGCTGGGGACGGGACCAGGACCAGGACCGGGGCTAGAACCCGCTGGCTCCTGCCGCTCCTGCCAGCACCAAAACGGGCGTGGGGGCAGTGGCCACCAGAGCAGGGGAGGGCACCAGAGTCAGGGCCAGGCACGGGGGCCAGACCTCGCACCGGGGCCATGGACGGAGCCCGAGCCGGGCCAGAGCTCTGACCAGAACCAGGGCTGGGGACGGGACCAGGACCAGGACCGGGGCTAGAGCACAAAGAACCAAGCACGCCACAGTCATACAATGAGCGCCATTTGAATTACAATGAAGAACCACCAAACATAATCGTAATAGCCATTCCTCATTTCTCCAAACCCCTGTGTCTCAAGCTTGCTGGGCAAAGAAACTGAATCATTTTTCATAAGCACGTTCATGAGGTAGAGGCCAAGGTACTCGGGCAAAGCCTTAACCCAACTCAAGCCCGCATCCATCATCGTCCAAAATATATGGCAATCTAACATGGAGACAGGGCAAGTCAGTATGACAGACACCAGAACAAAATTAACAGAGATGTTGACTCTCAGCCGTCTCAGGGGGTGTCATCATTTGGGGGCTGGGGATGGCGACGACACTTTGGATCTGCCACCACACTGCGGATTGGGGATTACTGGTGGTTTTGAGAAGTGGTGGACACAGAGCATGACCTCCTTTTCCTTGAATTTCCAGCTCAAATGGGTATCTGGGATGCAGTGGCTGTCCACATCCAAGAGAAGCTTCTGCTGAACAAGGTGGGGGTGATACCCGCGTCATCCAAGGCAACCCAGATGGGTGGGGCATCTCCGTGCCCATGGAGCATGACCTTCAACTCTTCCTCTCCTCCAAAAAGCCCCAAACTCACCTCAAAGAGCCCGAAACTCCCTTCAAAAACTCCAAAACCCACCCCAAAATGCCCCACCGAGGGACAAACAAGGCTTCACCAAGGGTGGTGGCACCTCTGGTGGGACCTCAGGGCTGATCCTGGTCACTGGAGACCCCCGGGGTGCCTGAGGCTGCTTCTGCCCTGACTCCAGCACCTGGTGTCTGCTCCCCACTCCCAGTATGTGTGGGCAGGGTCAAGAGGGGAGGCAGGGAATGCCTCAAGGCCCCACCCCTGCTCATGGCCACCTCCAGATCTTCTCCCCGGCCATTCCTCACCCTTCACCTCCTCTTGCAGGGGATCCGAATTCCCAGCCTGGGCACCTTTGACATTGTCTACAGTATGATCCATGTTGGGGAAGAGAGTTTGTGCTCAGCAGGATGCCGGTGTTTCGCCTGTCCAGGAACCTGGTTTTGAAGCACAACCTGACCACTGATGAGGCCTACCTGCCCGGTAAGTTGGCGGATGAAGCCCTGGGGTCATTGCATCCCTTCCTTGGGTCTCAAATGCTTCTCTAACGCAACCGTGAAGAGCAAGTCCAAAAAAAATTGTGGTTTTGTCTGGGGGCTTTTCTTTCCAATAATGGTGACATACAACCCTTGGGAGATGCCACCTCTATCCCTCTCCTCTGGTTTTCTAGGCAACAAAGAACTAGAGCCTCTCAAATACTTCCAGATAGTCACGGCCACCTCTGTGCCCCGGTTCCAAGTGGAA
>NW_010167272.1:0-223 GCF_000695765.1 Mesitornis unicolor
GTGTGCAGGATGGGGATATTTTTGGGTGCTCACCTTGGTCCTGTGATGTCTTCCATCAGTCTGATGAAGGAAGGGGGAATAGAACCCTTGTAAGAGAGGAGGAAAGGTCTGTGAGCCATGGTGCTGGGGTTTTCAAGAGGTTTTTCAGACATTGCTGCTGGGTGGCACTGTTTGTGGTGGAACATGCAGAGTGGAAAATACCGAGAAATATCTGAGGGCATGA
>NW_010167273.1:0-33998 GCF_000695765.1 Mesitornis unicolor
GGGAAGGGGCCGGCCCCGTTTCGGCCCAGCGCCTGCCTGGAGCAGGAACGGTGCGGCCGCTCGGCATCCCGGGCACCGGTTTGCTTTTGTTCTCTCAGCCTTTCCGAGTCTCACTGCCCGTGGGAAGGGTGGTGGTGGCGGGCGGGTGGCTTGCGCCGCTGCCTAAGGGTCTGCAGAAGACCTCAGCCACGAAAGATAACTCCAGCCAGCGTGCTTTAAAACGACGGCACTCGATTTGCCGTTTAAACCGGGCAGCCCGGTATGTTCTCAGTATTAACGTGACCAGCGAACGTGTGGAGCAGGGTTTCCTGCTGCCTGCATGGGGATCCCCGGGACCAAGGTCCCCACCTGCATGTCCCCATCACCAAGATTTCTGTCTGCGCTTCAGTTACTCTGTTCAAATGTTTTATGACGTGAAAGATAAAGCACACTCTGAAAACTAATTCAATTTATTATTAGTTTTGAAATCTCAGTATTCCATTTACAAAAGGGCTTAAGGAGGTACTAGTATCTAAAGCGTGTTTATTTTTTACTTGGATGTTGGTAAAAATGCGAGTTGCCAAAAGAGGAAAGTGTCTCTAAGATACTTGTGTTTCAATTCACTAACAAAGCCATCATTAGAGAAACATTAAACTTACAACATTTCTTCACTGAAATAACACCATCTACAAGCTACTGCTATAATATTTTGCTTTAATCTATGCAAGAGTTTATAATAAATGAAATTTGATTAAAAAAATAAGCTCTAAGCCAAGTGCCCTAATAATTGTGCTACTTGAGGGGATAAAATAACACTGTCTGAAATAAGGACAATTTATATAGAAATCTCTTCCTGACAACTAAGTAATCTCAGCAATTACTCTATGTCTTTCCATTGCTATGTTTTCCCTCAAAAGCTTTATTTTTGTTTTAGAAAGAATTAAAATTAAAGAGTTTGCTCTAATTAAGCAATTGCTAGCATGGGGTCACTTTGTCTCATTTACTCTGCCTTTGATTTTTTTCTGATATATTTAAGATTTGCATCATTCGTTCAAAATACTTGTTTCAACACATGCATCTTGTTATTTGTAAGCTCGAGGTGTATATATATTGATGCCTGGAAAGATTGCAGTCTGGTCCTTGTCATAAGAAAACTCGAACACGAAAATGAATCTCATGCTTTAGAGAATATTGGAAATTTAATAATGAGAATTACTGCTTATTCAGTTGTGTTAATTCCCTTTTAAATCAGTATGAAGAAAAATGCCTTAATTATTAACATGATTAAGGTTTTTAGGAAATGAGAAAATTATTAGATCAGGCTTACTTTATATGGCACGTCTCTCATACTGAATAAACAAGAATCCACAGAACTAAACAGGAATAAATGAAGTTGCCAGGGTCTGTGACTTCCAGGGCCAATGTTCAAATACTCCACAATTTACTTTTCTTAATGAGCGTTATTGAATATTGACTGGTAATGAACAGTGCGTCTTCTTGCAGGTTAAAATGTCACGACGATTCATTTCATCCCTGTCCAAATAATGGTGCATTTTGGGTTTGATGGTATCTGGCTTCTGAGACCAAGAAATGCCTTTCCTAGTGGTTTATGTGGCTTATGTGAGACTGAGTATTCTCCTTGTGTTGTCGAAATCTGGAGTTATGTAGTATTATCAAAGAAAACCAGAAAAGTGTATGTTTTCCAAAGAGGCATGTAGAAATCTGGAGTTATGTAGTATGATCAAAGAAAAACAGAAAAGTGTATGTTTTCCAAAGAGGCATGTAAAGGTTTGTAATTGTTTTCATCTTTTTTCTATTTCTTCACCTTTTCAGTGCTATAAGCTGTGATGGCCTTCTTTCAGCAAAGGTTGATGGGATCTGATTCATTTTTAGTGTGTTCTATTTCTTATCTCCTATCAGAGCAGGGAATCAAATGTGACTGTTTTAGGAATACGTTAGCTAGTGGCATTCATTGCCTTTGATCTCCCCCTGCGATGAGTGGGCCTGATGGACTGAAGAGTGGGCTCCCAGTTCTGTGTGACTGAAGGCAATGAGAATCCTGATTCCCCCCACTATGTGTATGAGTGGCTTCAGCAGGGATCTCCTGAAGGAGGAACGTTAAGCTATAGAGTGTCTCCAGTTGAAATATATAATACCTTAAATATATAATTTTGTGCAGGTATTTCTCAACTTAACCAACACATGCAGCATCTTTAATATCTGCTTTTAAAAGAACATGCGCTTTCAGTTTGTTCCTGTGAGCAGGCCTTTGGGACTGTGAAAAAACCTTCTGCAAGTTTCAGGCACAAAGAAATGCAAATCCGTATCGGTCGTTTCATACTTTGTACAGTGCTGGGTGAGAATATTAATACGAAACTCCTATTTTTTTTGAAAAGAGAACGACGCAGGAAGTGACAGGGAAAAACTGTGAGCTAAAGCCGTACAGTACCGCTGTACACGCGGTATCTGGCAAGGTGCAAGTGCCATCTCTCACTGGTATCTTATGAAATGTTGGACAAAACGCAATAGTTAATGATTTTGAAAAATCCCACCAGTCTGCACGCCCCTGCTTTCATCTCCAGCTTGATACATCTGGAGTTACATCTTTGGTTTGTCATATATTTGCAGCCCCCCAGATACAAACCAAAATAGAATTTCAGGATGTGAAAATCAAGTTTGATTTAAAATCAATTAGCAGCTGTTTTCTCTGTTGTCTTTGGTACTTCCTTTTTCCCTATTCTAAATCATAATTTGTGTACTCTGAGGCCAACGCTGTTAAGGGTACTGGTTTAGACATCTTTATTAGCTAGGCAATGCTATTGATTTTGTTTTCCTTTAGAAAGTCTAGCTTTTTGCATGCAGGTTTCCCATCGACAATAAGATCTATAGGCCGCACAATGTTGCAACATAAGAGCTTGGGAAAACAATTGTTCTCTAACTGTTGCAAGAACTGTGGAAATTTGAATGTTTATTACAGAGTGAGGCAATGCCATTATTTATATTGTAGTCTATGAGTCAATGCAATCTGGTGATTTTGATGAAGACTTATGGAGTCTAAAAATAACTCATCCCCAGTACAGGAAAACATGTGAAAATATACAGTCTATCCCTTAAATCCACAGCATTAAGTTAAATTAATAGAAGAACTTGTACAGTACGTGATTGAATCCATGAGGGATATAGTGTGATATTGTATATTTGCCTAAAAGCTCAGTCTGACAGCAAAAACAATGTACCACAGTATGTTTCTTTCTTATCTAATGGAAAGAATAACACACAGAGGCTCAATTCTTGTAATGAAAACCCCCACATTAATTTTATTTTTTGATGTGTCATTGTAATTCAAGAGATGTTTTTAATCTCAGGATTGCTAGGGCACAATAAACCATTTAAAAAGTATTTGGCAAAGATCCCTGTGCTTAGCAACAGCTCCTTTCATTTAAAACTGTTTTTTGAACCAAGCTATTCAAAGCTTTGTTCCACTTATTAAAATAAAGTATCTTACTTCAAACAAGTATTTCAGAGAATATAATCAAGAGGACAGCATTCAAATACAATGCACAGAAAGCATAAAAGGTAGCAGCATGAAAAACTCAAATACTTTGTGTGTGTTTCATTGCTTTTCATTAAGGAAAAACTGCATAAAGATATACTCATGGTTTTCTTTTTCTTTGTGCTATTATAGAGTATTTAATACTCCACTTCTTACCGTGTTCTGAAATTCATTACTAGATTTAAAGTAAAATTATCTGGGAAGTATTTTAGTCAATGAGCTATTGCATCAAAGTGATGTACGCCAGCTAGGTGATCTAAAACAACAGCAGAGAAGCTAAATGTAGAATAATGTCTGTTCATCTTGCCTGCTGGCTTTTTACCCTCCTGTGAACTACAGTGTTAATGCAGTGCACAGTATAACCATGGAAGTTCCACTTTCCAATGAGGTATCCGTGTTCAGCTTCATTATGTAAGTTTGCATTCAAAATTTATTTCAGGGTTTTGTGACTCTCATTTTCGCTTGGTTTTAGTTCTGCTTTAGTTTTGTTTACTTTTTGTATCAAAAACATTGCTGAGATAATAATGGCTTCAGGAACAATGCAAATGCCATTTCTCTTTGTGAATGGATGTAGTTCATTTTTTCAGTGGTTCCTATTTCACCTGCATACCTCAGAGAATAAGGAAGGATCCATCATGCAAGCATCCTTTTCTGTGAAGAGGATCTGAAGTACAATTTAATAGGATGCCAGGTGCTTTTTTGAGAGTCCTGAGAGTCCTAAGGGTCCTCAGTTCTCTCTGAACTTAAGTGAGGTTGAGATGAGTGTTAAAGAGGGCTGAGCTTGAAGAAAAAATCCCTTTTGCAGAAGATTTTCTATTTTAAAATTATGGGTTTTTTAGAAATGAGGGCCCCAGACTTGAAAATTCCCAGTCAAGAGAAGGTACTGGATCTGTAGCTCTGGCTCTAACTCTGTCCTGCTTCCTCAGACTGTGGTTCCTAGGGTTACAAACACAGCCAACAAATCTTCTACCCTGCCACAGGGGTTCACAGGAAACTATCTTGATTATCCTAGATATAACTGATGTTCATGGTCCACCAGAGGTCTGGGGATAAACGCCTAGAAAGGAGCTTTGAGTAACGCTAAGTCTGTATAGATAATGCTGTATGACTTTTTCAGGATGGCCATGACGGTAACATCAGTGCAATTTTTAATCTCGCATTGTGTGGGCAGAAAAATGGTTATTTCCAAGATGTTAAAAAGCTAATCTATTCTGATAACTTTTTGTATCTTGCATAGATATAGCTTCTTTCTCTTTTTTTTTTTCTTTTAATTTTACAGACCAAGTTGGGAGCTTTGACATTTATTGGGCCCCCATATTTTTCATTTATATTCTCTCTAGTCTTCACCATCTGTTATGACAGTAAACAAGTTTCAAATAAGCCATATCTTCCTCAGCATGAGTTGCTTTTTCTGAGAAAAAAAAAAGGGAAAAAAAAAAATTAAAGTTGCAGTTGGATGTGATATTTGAAGTCACAGCTTGTCTTCAAATATTTAGTAGCGTATTCCTGTGCCAACGGATATCAATCTGCTATTTGCCTTGCTTACAGTAATAAAGATTATCCATTCCCTTCTTTCATAGATGTGTCAAGGCTTTTAATTACTATAGTCCAGGAAGTAGCTCTTTCCACAGACTTTTTCCATTTTACTCTGATTTAATACGGTTCCTTCTTATCTTTTTGCAGATTAAATTCCAAAAGGAGTATATAGTGTCAGACTTCAGAGCATGACCTGTGACCTTCCCTTGCAAGTAAATCCCTGGGCCATAACAACAGCCACTTTTGTTGTTGTAAACTTAATTAGTAGTTGGAGGGTATTTCAGATGTTGGTACCCAACCTTAAGAAGTTCGGCAGAGAACTTTTTTCTCTTATACTCTATGTAGGCATGGAAGTAAATTTGAGGAGCCATGTATAGTGTATTTTTTAATCTTTATTTTTTTATCTTTATTTTATGCCATTGGAGTATGCTCCAGCGAGAAGAGATGTGACTCAGAAGTCAACTTTGTACAGGCATGCCGCTTTGTTTCCAGATCTTTCTAAATCTCTCTGTTTCCTTGATTTTTAATATTATGTCACATGGAGGCATTTTCTTTGTCCTTTGAGGATAATGGTGTAAAATCGCAAGTGGTTTTTATTGATTGTCTAGTAAACTGCAACCATTTTTTCCTTGAACCTTTCCCAAAGTAGCTCCTGTGAGAAGGAAATGCCCAAACCTGGAGGTATTGCTAGAACAGTGAACATTGCTTCCTGTGGGCTGTAGTTTTTATATTCTCTCAAGCTGTTCAATGGGTAATCTCTAGCCCATGAGCTTCCCAGATGTGTTAGCAGGTATCCCATGATGAATCAGTCATCAGAGTTGCTCCTTCTCCCCACCACCCCTAACATGTAATATTCTGTGGTTCCAACCATCACCATACCTAAGTATCTTTTTTGCATCCTCCCTTAATACGTCTGAAGGCTGTAAATATATTTACTAGTTAATTCTTTAAATCTGCTTTCACGGGTGTCTGGGCCTGTGATACCAATTGGTACTTTCAGAATGGCATCAAAGAGGATATTATGATTGAGCATCAGCTTTGCAAAACAAAAGGAGCTGAGGTTGACTGCAGCGTGATTTATGTGAAAAGACTCGGGCAACTTCTGCAACAGCTACAACATTCATTATGCAAAAGTACTTTTGAGCAAAGAAAGAGGTTTTATAGCATTAAAATAAAGTCTGTATTATAGTCAAAACTGATGCACAATTAAGATTAACCCTTTTGTTTGTAAGAGGACTTCGCTATTATTTTTATATTCATAAGCTTCTTACTATAACAATAAAGCTTTTCTTTTTATGCATGCAATTGTTTTTCCTTTTCACCTGTAAATACAGTAATTGCACTTTTTTATGATTTTCCAGTATTAGATTAATTTTATAGCATGTTCTGAAATTTCATTCTCTTTCAGCATCAATCTTTGTTTTCTTTTTATTACAGAATTATACTTACAAATAACATCATTTCATAACAATAAACATAAAAATATAACGCAATATAGCAGTTACAGGTTTATAGAGTAAACATTTCATTTGAACAAAAATTCCACTAGCTTATGCTATTATTTCACAAAAGAGGCAAGGTCAGAAGCTCTGAGGGTTAATAACAAAGCCATTTATATTCTAAGATGGGGAGGCAAATATTCAGGCATCAGTGACTACACTTGTGAGAAAACATGAAAAGAGGATATCTTGTCTACAGTTTATCATTTTTGGAGAAGAGGTGTTGGATAAAGCACTGATTTTCAATTTGGAGTTAGTGTACAACGTAGGGTACATTGTATCAAAGCCAAATGACAGAATTCAATTTCATTCACCTTATGCTACTGAGTGCCAGGTATTTCAAAACAGAATTTAAAATCTCCCCAGGCTGCTTTTGCAGACTAAACACACTTCTAGGTAGCATAGAAAGATGACAAATATGAAGCCCGATGATTAATGCAAGGCAGGAGCGATTCAAGAAAAATCTTTTTTTCTTAGGAAAAAAACCAGGGAATTTTCAAAGGTTCAGAATGGACTTGATGATCCAAGTGTGAAAAGAAGAAATAAACAATGGTCAGGAGATTCATAGGGAGTTTGGAGTAGAGAAGGGTTTTGCCTCGGATGGGGAAATCTGTGTCATCTCCTGATCATTTACCGAATGCTCTGCTCACTTAATACAGGTTTGCTTACCAGAAAACACCATGCTGTACCAAGGTCTTTTCCTGGCTTTCTTTTACGGCAGTAGTAAAAATAAAATTAGAAATACTTTGGAATTATGTCAATGTCAAAAGGAGGCTTTGTAATTAAAAAAATGTTTTGGACTAAGAGGACCATTTTGTGACAGTTACATGTCATTTTCACTTTGTCATTTCTCAGTGTAAAAATGCACTTAAATTTATGCTACAGAACTTTTAGAATGACATGGTTTTCAATCCTAAAGGAGAAGTTTTGTCTCATGGTGTAGGCAAATGTTTAAAAGTCAAGACAGTGTTTTCGAGACCATTAAACATCTCTGCACAATGCTGTTATTTTCCCATGTGGAGTGGCTTGCCCTGAGGTCCCTTCCACAACCTGTTATCCTTTAAATATCTGTCTCTAATGCTTAGCTAAAGCAATTCCATTTTCCTAAGATAGCATTTAATTTTTGAAGTCCCTTCTTTAGAAACCCAAGAATTGTTAACAAGTCTCTTTAGTTAGAGCCTCCCAAGATTTTCTAATTATTTTCTTCATTTTTTAAGTCATATGCAGCAAAGAAATGCTATATAAAATGAAATTAGGTGGCTTTGCTTCACTCTGTTTTTGCAAAGCAGTGTTTGTTGACTCCTTATTTCCTTATTACCAGTATTTACAAGTAATGTCTTTTATTATGTACCTCAGAATTAATCTGACTATAATTCCCAGCTCCACATCCCATTTCTTGTTCGTTTCTCGGCATCATATGTTGATCAACATATTTCAATACTTTGTCCTCTAAGACACCTTTACGTCTTGTGTTCTTGTGAGATTCTGTGAACACTTAACCAGCTGACAGATAATCAGGTCCTGGTAATTTGAAAAAGTCTAGCTCAGTGAGTGCTTTCTGACCTGTTAGTTCTCTATCCCAGGCTGAGATTTCACCTCTTTCTCGTTAGTATTTGTGATAGTCACCTTCATGATTGGCCTTTGTGTGAAGGTAGGTGCACATGTGTTGAAAACTTTAGCCTGCACATTGTTGTTTGTTGTTAATGCCATTGAATATTGAGCTACTGAACCACATTTTTCCTACTGCTGATGTGCTTACAGCATGACTTCTTGTTTATTGCTTTAGTAACTTTAATGTTTGTTGCTACTTGCATCTGTCTTTCTGAGATTAATCCCGTGGTAGTCTTTATGCATTCCCTTAGCCATGTGACCCCATTTCCGCTGTGTGCTTCTCTATTCTGTGTGAGATCAGCGAGTAATTCACATTCAATGAATTCATCATTTGAACTTCCTGCTTAAAATCCACAGATTTTATTTTGCTGATTTTCCTTGTCTGTCTTTTTTGGTGGTCTGAACTTTCTCATCTCATTCAGCTTACCGTAGACCCCGTAGACTGTAGACCCCATTCTCAGCAAGTTTCTCTCTGCAAATAATAAGAGCATTTCTTGCTGCTGTCTTCTTCGGTTGCAAAAGCTGTCATTAAGGCTTTCTAAGAATTTGGAGATGAATTTGTGTTTCATTTCTTTTACAACACATCCGAGTATGTAAAATGTCCCTGTTTTGGCAAACTCATTTTTAGTGATTCTATGAGTGTCTCACAAAGAAGCCTCATCCACTGAATTTTCTTGATCTGGTATTCTGTAGTAGATAGTCATCATGACAAATGCATATGTTCTTTATTGTTGTATGTAATCTTGCTTTTTGCATTGCTGATCTTGAAATATATAGAGTGATGTCTTCTAACACAGAAAAATGATGCAGGAGAAGAAGCCAGTTCGGGCAAAACTCTAGAGTGCTATCCTTCAAAGTCATGTTCTTGGAGGCCTAATTCAGCTGTGATTCAACAGAGAGGGCAACCTTATAATATTTGCCCTTTGAAATGCTATCTTTCAGAGGTGACCTTTAAGCTAACTTGGGAGTCTGACAACCTGGGTCCTCAGCACAAGATCCTTTTCACTGTCAGCCTCTCGCAGTTGGTATTTTCTCTGCCTTTGTTCAAAATAGTGTCTCCTTCTGATTTTACCTGCCCTGCTTCATAACTCTCTTGCGGACTGTTCCCTTTCTTTTCCAGAGACCTCTTTGAGTTTATAATTCTGGTGTGTTCTTTACAGACCTTATTCCTTCTAGGTTAAATATTATTCTCTCCATTAACAAAACTGTTCAAGAACGTTGTAGTACTATGGGAAGATTCGTAATCCCACAGCACTGTACACTCATTTTGGAACTTAAGCAAACATTAACCATGAAGTTATTCAGGAAAGAACTCAAACACACTCCTGACCTGGCAGGGTTAAAATAAGAATGTGACAGCATGCAAAATTAGGAAAAACTCTATTAAATCATGTGGGTGGTTTCCAAGACCAGAAAAGTCCGTATGATTGCCATATCAGGCATTGCCATCTTTAGCCACGACCATTGTGTAGGTTTGCTCAGGCTTGTCCAGGTCGTGACAAATGCAGGTGTTTCTAATAGCAGCTTTTATGATTTCATGCATCTGCTTACATAGCTTTTGGAGTTCTGAACCAAAATTATGCTTTGTAGTTAATGAGATACAAAACTTAGAAGGCAAATTCTTATGAATGTAGCTGAAAATTCAGTGAGACTTTTTGTAATAATCAGATCTGTATTATGAATTTTGGTAGTTCTTTTTAGTTGAAAACTGTACTGAGTTTTCAGTACTGAAAACTATTTGTTTAAAAACTCTTGCTGAAGAATCCTGCTTGAGCCCATACCTTACCCCCTGAAGGCACTTCCATAGTGCATCAGGTATGCCCACTGTGATCACGGGCGTAATGCTTGTCCCTACAACTCTCGCAGCCTGCCTGCCAAGGCCCTTCTAGCCCGCTGTTCTCCTTGATTCATCTGCACTGTGCAAAAGCCATGACCTGAGATGTGGCCCTAGTTCATGAGAGCTTGTGCTTCTTTATCAACAAGACAGCCATTGAAGGAACGGCCTAAAAAGCCCCATGGGATTTTCAGTTTTGCCTTCTGCATTTTTCCACTGCATTACTAGGGCCTGTCAGCGCTTTATTCCTGATTAGTCGGGCAGCTAACAGAATACCTCTGCTATCTCTAGACTTCTTCATAATTTTCTGCACTGTATTGTGTTCTTGCCTTGTCGGTGTATTTTTTTATCTATGCAACTGTTTCTTTGGTTGAATTCAATATGTTTGTTTTTCTAAGTGAGAGCAAAACTGGTATTTTGGTGTACTTCCATATTACTTCATCAATCACTGGAAGAGGATGTTGACACAGTCTGAGGTTTTTTTTAAGTAAAACCAGGCTGGGTTTATTATTTTGTCATGTACTATTTTCCACTATTCCCATTGGACTCGGCAAATTGAGATTTCATAAGCCTAATCTTCTCGGCTACTGTTATGAGCTAAAGCTAAGTAGTATATTTTGGAAAAGAAGAAGTTCATTTCGTGCTCAGATCATTCTTCTGTTTAGCATAGATGTAACAGATACCGTGCATGAATTGAAACTGGGTTTGGCTTGTGGTTTTTTTTCACTGTATGATTCAAAGATTTCAAAGATTGTGTTTATTTTTTAGATGAGAAGATAGGTGAGTTTCTTACTCAATATCTATAGCTGAAATAGTGTCAAATAATGCAAAGAGAAAATAAGTAAGAGTTGTGCAAGATTATATGAAAGGTAGAGATAACAGGAGAGAGAAACAGGATTTACAGAAGATCAGTACAGAAAGAATTTCTGGTTTGGCCAGAATTAGGTCTCTGACCATCAAATATGAATTAATTTGTTGGATGGATTAAAGGCAATGTCAAGGCTGAAAGGCAAATGGGTAAGATGAAGTCAGAACACTGTTCTCTGGAAGTTAATTACGCTACTGTAACATGCTGGAAAAGGGCAGTAAGTTTGTAAATGTAGAAGTAGTTAAGGGATTGTAAGGAGTAGTACTAGCGGTATTTAAAGAAAAGGAGTTCCAATGTAGGTGTTGTTAGTGATTTGATAAAGAAGGAAAGCTGCTAGAGGAGAGGATTGCTGGGTGTGTGAGAGAGTGGATGGAGGCTGACGTGGGCAGTTGCAGATTGACACATTACAGTAACTGTAGATTCCCTGCAGGGTCAAAGACCAATAAATAGGGAAGGGGAATACATAAAGAAATGGATGCTGTCACTGGACTATGGCTGGTTCATGTTCACAAAAATTGTCTGTTTTGCAGAGAATTTGAAGTGCTGAAGGGTTTGAATAGTATGTTGATATGTAGAAACGAGATGAGACAGGATTTCTGTTTAGGAAAGACAGATTAAGAAAACAGAGATAGTAAGTATGTAGAGCGGATGATGTAAGCAGGACCACAAGCTCAGTGGAGAGGAACAACCTGATATTTGGATGTTCTTCAGATATGCTCCTGAACGCACAGGAAGGAACTCTACATATTCTATATATACCATCAATGAGTGTGAGTTTTGTATGATGTATCCTTTATGAAATAGGCTTTCTAGTCTTTTCATATTCTCTTCAGGTAAGCATTTTTAAATTGCTCCTAAAATTTTTTACATCGTCTTTCTGAGACCATTACTACAGATAAAAGCAGAACTATTTTAGGAAAGAACATACACTTTTAAGCACCACAGTTTCATCTTTCCTCAGCATCATTCTATAATAATATCTATTTCTTGATTAAACCTAGTGAGAAGTTGAATTCCCTTGATGCAGCTGATGATATTAATTTAAAATTGTGTCAAGCCTATGAGTGGGATTTCCTTTTTCTTATGAAAATATTATGATAACAAGCTAAAACAGTTTTTTGATACAATGTTATTATGTTTATAAATGTAACATATTTTATATGCCTTAACACCAAACCTTGAAATACTCTGCTCATTCTTTCCTTTGGTGAACATTGTCCTCTTCTACCAAACATGTCCAGCTCCTTAGTGTTGAAAAAAAAATCCCTCTCACTCATTATTATTTCCTTTAATGCTGTTGAAAAAATACCAACTTTTTTAAAACCCTATATAAATATGAGAATCAATGCAACTGTTGTAACTATTGAAAAAACAAGAAAATTTGTGAGTTTTTCATCAGAGTGCATTGTCCAGGGATGAGTATCTGAAAGATCTGACTTCATTCTTAAATGAACAGATTCGGTAGTTACAGATCCCTGGCTATGGAAAGCTCAGATGTTTCTGCTTCTTCACAAACCCAGGGGCTGAAGCAGAAGGCCCGAACTGCTGTGGAAACACCCTGTGGTGTACAGTTTTGGGTAGATTTTTGTCCCTTGCGATCCTTACAGTGTTCCATGTGCATAGCCAACTTACCAGGCCACTGCATAGAACGTGGGGGGACTACACTTGCTGAACAAAGATTATTCTTCATGAGTAATTTTCTTGCCTGTTGTTTTTTGGATAGGAAGCAATTTTTTAAATGTGTTGTCAGAAATCCATCCCTTATGCAATAAAAAACTCAAAAGCTGTGCCTGATGACATACAAGATGTCCAGATCTGCATTGGCTCCTTCTCTGCAATCTGTTTACAAAAGTTAAAAAATGCAGCAGAATGAGTTGGTTTGTAAAGGTGCTTTTTTGAATGCTAAATCATAGCTGCAAAACTGAAACACTAAAATTTGGGTTGTTTCACTACACAAGAGTCTTCTGAAACAAGTTTTAATTTAAATTGAAACATGAGATTAACACAAATAGAACTGAGTAATAATTTATATACAAAATCTTTTTTATTTTGCTTTCTCCGTGGAAAGAATTCTGTGAAATAATGTATTTATTTGTGGTTCCTATGGTAGTTTGTATTATTTAAAACAAAAATTACACGTGCAATTAATATTCTCTCTTACAGTAAACTGTCATCTGGAATTATTTATCTAATGAATAGCCCTATCAAAAGACTTTTGAATTTACCAGAATATTAATTACAGATACATATTGAATTTTAAAAATGCTTATGCCAGATATTTGGAAGTTGTATTTTGATCCTGAATGAGTAATCTACTTTTTAGAGATGTGGTGTACCTCATTTGCCATTGATTTAATGTGAGCTAAAAGGCTTAGCATATCTGAAAACTAATTCAATTATTTTAGCTTCTCTTGAGATCTCTCTAAGCCTGCAGGGAGCTGGAAATTCCCCAATAATTGTTAGGAAATACTGCTAAAGAAATAACTTTTTCTGTCTCAGGTTTGCAGAAATGCCAGTTAATAGAGCGTATAGAGTCATATATCCGCTCCCTCTCACCACTATTAACTGTATCAGTTTTGTTAGCATGGCTATAAATTTCTGGAACTATATGGCAGTTGAGCTAACTCCATTATTTTTAGTGGGGTTTAGTAGTTTCCCTTTGAAGAACAGTCCTCCTCACATCCCTCCAACATCCTACATGGCTGACATTCGGGAGCAGAAAGACCATGCATCCACCAGAGTGTGTGGCACATGAAACCTCGCAGGGTTAACTCCTCACATTTCTCAAGGAAACAGCTGCTGATGTGCTATGCTTGTTGCCTGTCATGCTGATTAATAGTGCCTTGGTATTTCCTTAAATGTCCCTCACTGTCTGTGTTTTTGTGTAGTCACAGTTGGAATTAGAGCTGCCTTACTGCTTCTGTTTTCTGTTTGTCAGCACAGAGAGCCTCCTCGGCACCCGGTGCTTGTGAGCTGCACCAGTACAAGTGAAATAATAATTCTGGTTACCTAGCACTGGTAACCGATTACCAAAATTTTTGGAAATATTTTAAGCTGAAACAAGTTTAAGAATTCCTAAGACTTTCTATTCTGTTTCAATTTCTTGTCCAAAGTGAGTGTTTGACGGCATAATTTAAGCTTCTGAAAAATGCCTTTAGTTGCGGCATACTTCGGCCAGCCCCACTGGTGGGTGAACTGGTGCCTTCACACGGGCTCTGCTTCCCTGCGTGACTGTGTCAGCTGTCCCCAGGTTTGTGCTCGTATTGCTTGGCTCCAGTCTGTAGCACTGCACCGTAGCAAAAAACATGCTCTGAATTTCTTTTGCATTTTTTACATGTGTGTCCGTCTCTGAGCAAGAAAGGAAAATTCCCTTCCTTTCTTATTGAAGTAGTAATGCAATTACTGGTCTGTGAGGGTTATTTTTTGTTTGTTTGCATTTTTTCTAAATGTTGCATGACAAAGTGCTATTAGCATTTTGATGGAGTAATGACGAAGAGGAAACCGCATTCCAGTGGCAGGTCACCTCTAGTTTAAAAGAGGAAAAAAATAAACGCTCTCTGTCTCGATTGCCTACCACGGAAGCAATGGCACTTAAATGTTCATGTCAAGCATTTTTTACTGAGTAGTAATCTAAAATATACCTGATAAAACACGCAGCCCAAAACGTAAAAAGCAGGGTAAAATGCAAAATTATTTACACAAGGATAAAACTGTATGTGGAGGTAAATAAGTTGTAGACCATGGGCTATAGACAAATATAACTTCTTTGTCCTGCTTGAGCCTTAAAGGTCTACATCTGCCAATATTCATCTGCAGCTATCACAATTTTGTGAGCTTTATGATATCTAGACAAGTTTCACAGTAAATGATACATGAGCCAGTAATACATTTTTTTTGTTCTATAAGCAATTGCTATGTATTTTCACCGTGGTCTTCCACAAGTGTATAAAAATGCTAACACAGGGACCAACACATTATTGACATACTGAGAAAAAGAAGATATTTTTTTGTTAATTTTAAAGGTAGAAAATCTTTCTAATGTTTCAGAGAAGCAACTTTCAAGTTCTAGCCACGTGGACTGAATTAAGGAAGAGTATTTTTGTACCTCTAGATCAGAAAGGAAATGAGTTACACTTATCTGGCCACTAAAATGATCTTCAGAGAGCAGTATTAGGCTGAAGATATTTAAGATCATGAATAAAATTTCAGAAGAAAAAGAACCTTATTTCAGGTGATTTAGGTTTGATTTTATCCATACCAGAAAAAAACATCACTTTAAAGATGAAATCCCATGAATGTTTTGTTATTTTCTGACGATTGAAAAGCTTGAATTCTCACAGATCTCGTTCAGATCCATCTCATGTTCCGGTGGCTGAGTCAAATCCCTCCAAAAATGCGGGTGCGAATTTGGGAAAAGCGCTTCTATGCAAAATGTGCAGTGTTTGGTGTTAGAAATGAGTTCAAGGAGCCTGTGAGAGACAGGAGCCTTCTATGATTTTCATCTCCATCTGGGCTTATGGGGCAGCTCCATTGATTCAGTAGAATTATGCCTTTTTGAGTTGTTACTTATTTGATGACGCATCGGTATGCAGCTGATTGAAAAAAATACGGATCGGCTAATTTGGTTTGATGAATGACTAAGGAAAGACTTCTGTGAATTTTTAATATACCTGAAATATCTAGTGCATCTGTATCCTTGTGAATGAGAATATTCTAGTTTGGAGGAAGAGAACATTTGTAGCAGCTTCGTTTCTGTTTTATACGGTATTACCTTCTCCAGAAGAAATATTACTAGAAAAAAAAGTAATTTAGCTGCACTAATCTTTAGTTCTTTTCGTCTCTAAATGTTTCATTTGTTAAACTAGAATTTCATTTCTTATAAGAAGAAATTTATACAAGTTAAATTGATATTTATGAAAATAACTTAGATTAAAATCAGATTATTAATTTAATTAATCTATTATTAGATTAAAATCAGAAATTCTCCATTTGTCTGTGGAAACATATTAATGCAATGGATTCTTTTATGAATCGGATGACAGACAGATTGATGTGTCAACAGAGAAAAGAGTTATAGCCGTCAATGTGTTTGACAGTGATTTACTACTGTCCAGCAAGTCTGTTAACTTAACTTTCAACTCGCGTTATTCGCAGTGTGCATTACTCTGAAAGCATTTTTTGCTGTGATACGCATGTGATAACATGGCCTCCCAAGACTTCTCCAACAGAGCTATGGCACCCTGAAAGGAATAATCAGACAGTCCCCCTGCTTCTGCATGGCACCCCAAAGCCACCGGCTCGCCATCAGTCACACGTGCAGTTCTTGTGTGGGAGCAGGTTTATAACTGGGTTGTCAGTTGGGGAGTTCAAGAAGAGCATCTCTTTTGAAAACTCAGATCTTCATTTTCTTTTTGATGCTTGCTATTTTTTAGACCTGAAAGGCATTTTTTTATCTTAAATGGAAAAATGTGATAAATAATCTGAATAATCTTCTGTAAAAAGTGAATGTTAATAGTATGTGCACAATCAAGGCATCCATGATCTTGGACATGTAATGTCTACACAGTATTTAACTAACAAGTAGCTCAAGATTTCAAAGAGTATTACTACAGGTTTTTTTAACTTATCATCTAAATATAAATACGAATTCCTATGTTCTTAGATCCAAAAGTTTAGCTAAAGCAATGGAAAGCGTTGAGATCCTTGATCCCCACTGAATCAGCTGAGAAAATCCTTTTTCCTTTCAGCTGGTTCAGAGTCATAACATTCATTGTGCTATTATTGGATTTTCAGAATGTATTGCAGCAGAATATTCTCCTTTATCATTGATAATTGTTGTATTTCCAATTTGAAATCCTTATACCTTTATTTATGATCTGATAAACCAATTTCACTGTCTATTTTAATACAAAGAGAATCTGGTCCTTGATAAATGATTAGCTTAATTATTCATTTGGTCGCTCCTACTAAAGTTGTTTATAAGCAACGCAGACTACACTAAAAAGTAAAGCTTGTGATCTATGTAGCACTCGTCAGAGTAAGAAGATGCTTGTCTTCATTCCTTGTGTAACAATGACATGATGCAAGTGCTATTTTTGACTTTTCAGATTTAATCATTTTAAAGACAGTTAAACACCCTCGAAAAGGGTGACTTTTATCAGAATGGACAAGGCTGCAATTCTGTAGGGTTTTTTCCTCTATTATTTTCGTATATGTAATTTAGCCAGATTAATATAGTAATTCTCAGTATATCTATCCTAATTAAAATTTTTATGTGGCTGTGCTTTGCTTTTTCTGAGCTAGGTTTGACCAAGCACTGCATTTTTTTTACATCATTTGGAAAACCATTGTGTCCTTGGGCCTTTTCTCAGTTATGTGGTAATTTTTGTAGTAGTTTTCTGTAATCTGTGTTGACATTAGTGAAGGACATCCTAATGTCCCTGACTCTCTTGGCTTGAATACGTGCTGATAATTATATTTCTCCAGTAGCAAACTTAATGGTTCAATACCTATACAGTTAATAGCAACTTAACTCTTTGCTGTATCTTCCTCTGTTGCCTGTACTCGAAAACTCTTGCTGTTTTTTAACACATTAAATTGGTACTTGAGTGAAGTATATCAGGCCATCATTTACATGGCAGTTTTGCACATGCAGCTTTCCAGAGATGCTGTATTGGTGTGTTTCATTTCTGTAGCATGTCGTGTTACATACAGTTAAATGTTAATCACTTCTTTTTTGATTTATATGGTCAGCAGCAGTTTATAATTGTGAGACAGTTTAGCACAAAGTTGAAATAGCCATTGAATTTTCAGAGAGGGTAGGGATGTTGAATGTCATTAAAAGACCTTAAAAAATGACAAAACAGTGTATTAAAATGATGTACAATTTAATAGTTTCTATTTGGAGGGAATTTTTTTAAAATGTCCTCAGGACCCTTAGTTGCAGAAAAGGGTGTCACACGTAGAAATGGTTCAGTGTTAGCTAAAGCTGACCTGGAAATGTTGATTTGCAAATGTTCATAGTTCAGGAGGTCTTGGATACAGAATTATTTCGTGTTTAAGTTCTTAATTTCCTTGCAAAAGATGACTAGTTTGCAGAAAATGGCATGGTGTCATGCTGTGGTTTGGACTTGCTCACCCACTTTCTGAGAAAGTATAAAGAGAGAAGAGTAAGCAAACGTCATGCAGCTGCACAAGGTAAGTCCACAAAGATGCACCAAGGACTCTGAAATGTCTAAGATCATTCAGAACTGAGTGAAATATATGTCAGGTTGCATTTCATTGTCCACATATATCATTGGTCATTCATTTAATGTGCTACATTTTCTACTCTTTATATTTGGTCCCTATAGGCATGAGGAGCGGTATCAGTATTACCAGCATAGTGTAAGAAAATTCTACGGGCTAAAAAGTTGTTTGTTGTCAAAAGACCCAGCATCAATTACTATGGCAAGTAAAACATGGACTGAAGAAGAAATTGCAGTTTCCCTCACACATAAATGATTCTATTGTAATTCAGCCATCCCATCTGTTGGAGCCAAATTGAAAGTTTACAATAGAACATATGTGACTTGAGGAGTGTATTTCTCCTTTAACGTGCCTGAGAAAAACAATCATACTATGTTGTAGTTGTCATAGTAACTCCCAGGTTTTTAATTAAATAAAATGAATGATATGAAAACTATTCAGCAATAGCATCGTTTTCCAAATGAATGAATCATTTTGGAAAATATATATCATTTCAGGATACGGTGAAGATTCTCAAGCAGCTCTGATTTTCCATTGAGTACTGTTTCAACTAAGCCTTGGGAATTCTCCTCAGTAGCAGTTCATCTGCGTGACAGGTCCAGAATCACACTGCACATTGTTGTGACATTACATGTTGTATGTCAAACCTTAATTTCATTCACTGCCCTCAGAACATCATTCATACAGTCCTAGGGAACATAGCAGTTAAATGACAATTCCATTCTAAAATACACTGGAATTTGTTTTTTTCCTTTTTGCGTAATTTTTGTTATGGTTGTTGGATTCCTCCATCGTAACAATGGAATACTTGGCTTAGAGGAAATACACGTAAAAAAGTAATGCAGTTACTGTCCTTAAAGGAATGGGAGCTTCTAACTTAGTTGTGTCATTTAGATGTCTGAAACTAGGTGGGCTGTACCCAGTCCCTTGTGCTTTAGTTTGCCGTGGCTTTAGAACAGGAATGCTCGGGTGTGCTTCAGAAGAGATGCAGAACCAACTGTATCAAAGTTTGTGCTATAGTTGTAACAACTGTGGAGTTAGGAATAAGTGCTGCTGCAATGCCCTAAGTTTTCCTGTAGTGTGTTAATGCAGTATTTCTAAAAATAATAAATATTTGATAGATATTTATTGTCAAGATCTTTTTTCTCTTTTTTTTTTCTTTTTTTTAATTTTAGTGTCCTGCCAAATCTTTTCCTTTTCCTCTCTCCACTTTCTGTAGACTTTAAAACTATTGCCTAGGGGCTTTTCAAGGGAAACAGACTTTTTATAAAATACCAACAAAAAGGGTAAATTTTGGCATTAAATTAAAAGACAATGAATCCCTTTTTTCGCTGTTAAATTAATTATTATCAAAGGTTTCATTAACAGCAGATTTCTTATCAGCAAAGTCAACTAAAAAATTGGAAACTGGACAATTTTCTCCCATTATCAAAAAAGAAAACATTTTATGGCCCTTTTTTCCTCACTTTGTCCTTTCTAGAAGCCTGACTACAGCATGCAGAGTGGGATTCAAAAGTCCTCAAATCTCTTCCTGCCTTCTTTGTTTTAACTGCAGTTTGAAAATGTGATATCAAAATACAATCTGTATTTTGATCTGATTCTTTCTAAAACTCAGCTTCTGTACTTCATTAACACAGAAACATTGAGTTTAGGATGATGCGTTCATTTTAAATAGAATTGTTTTTCCAATATTTATCTACATTATCCTTCTATATGCTAAACTTTCCTTGATGTTTATGTGAAATTACTTCAAATAACCTTATTTGGCTGAGTTCAAAACATTTACCTGCTAGAATTTCAGCTCAGCTTAGCTTTACTGAAGCATTTGGAGTGTTCAGTGTTTTTGCTAGTTAATGAAAAAAAAAAAACAGGGAAAGAAAAAGCCCACGACTTCTTTTGATTGTTCTGCTTCTGTTGTGAATTCTGTGGTGAATTTCTATTGTCTCCTTTTTTGAAATAATTTCAGAGACAAGGACTTCTGTACAGGTTATGGGATTTATAAATCATCGGTCAGGTCTCAATTGCAATCTGGCTGTTATGTTACCAATAGTACTGTGTGAAAGCAGGGAAACATCAGATAGATTGAGGAAAGAGAGCAACAGTCATTTTTATTTTTCTGATTTTAATCATTAAAGGAGGTCTTGATAACTATTTTTGTGAAATGTGGGAACCAGTAAATCTTGAAGATGTTGGAATATAGGTAGTTTAGAAGATCAAAATGTTGATTCAATAACATCTTTTCCACGTCATGATAACTGTTACAATGTGGTCTTTGGTGCAGATTTAGATGTATCCAGTGATGTATTTTTGGAGATGTATATTTGGAGAGAGTCCAGCGTAGGGCTACAAAGATGATTAAGGGAGTGGAGCATCTCCCTTATGCGGAAAGGCTGAGGGAGCTGGGGCTCTTTAGTTTGCAGAAGAGGAGACTGAGGGGAGACCTCATTCATGTTTATCAATATTTAAAGGGTGAGTGTCACGAGGATGGAGCCAGGCTCTTCTGGGTGACAAACAATGATAAGACAAGGGGTAACGGACACAAACTGGAACACAGGAGGTTCCACTGAAATTTGAGAAGAAACTTCTTCTCAGTGAGGGTGACAGAGCCCTGGCCCAGGCTGCCCAGAGAGGTTGTGGAGTCTCCTTCTCTGCAGACATTCAAAACCCGCCTGGACGCCTTCCTGTGTAACCTCATCTGGGTGTTCCTGCTCCGGCAGGGGGATTGGACTGGATGAGCTTTTGAGGTCCCTTCCAATCCCTAACGGTCTGGGATTCTGTGATTTTTGGGTTTGTTCTCTTCTCGAAAGGGGATTCAGTGGTCGTAGTAAGGAGAGATGTTTGCTTTGCACAGAGGGTCAGCACTGGTGTAGAGTACTTACTAGGCTTATTATAATGCCTTTGAAAGGGAGGTACCTTGTGGGATTTGACTGGTTTGTTTGGTTTAACTTCACATGTAGAAATAACATGGCAATATTCATTACACAACTCAGGGTACACAGACAGTAAGATGGGGTGGAGCTGCTGCCTTATTTACTGCACAGGGACTGATGCAAGGGGTCTACAAGGTTTGTGGGCCATAATTATCCCTAGTAATTTAAGAATCCATTTACCTTCTGTGGATGGAGGTACAATTTAATCAAACACGGTGGTAAATCAGCCTTTATTAGGCACATTCTGTAGGCTATTATGTAGGTGTTAACATTTTAAATGCTTCTGTATTAAGATTCTTCCCAGGTGAACAGGCACGGGTTTCAATTGTGAAAAAGAATGTTGCAGTAATGACCAACAAATTGGTTTTTTTCTTTAGAAATTGTACTATTTTGAACAAAGACTTGATACTTATAATCCAGGGTTATGATTTCCACGTAGTGTGGCCACTGTAAACCAACTGGCTAAAGTTGAAAATCAGTAGCTGCAGACTCTTTTGGTCAATGACTAACCGAAACATTTAAAAGCTAAAAAGTTGCAGCGATATACTTTTCTATTAAGATGGATGTTTCCAGATTTACCCTTAATAACTTCAAGCGAAGGGATGCAACCCCAGAACCCTTTGTAGATCTTTGGCCGTGTGCAGGTTGGAACTCCATTTCCATTTATGTGTGCTGAGGTCTAGGTTTAGAAACCTCTACATTAACATCATAATTCTCTTGGTATTTAAAATAGAAAAGCTTCATGGGATTTCTCTTCATTATTATTAATAGTATAGCAAACATATTAGCCATATTGCACTTGTACGGTAGTTCACCTTCCACAACAACATACATTTCGGTCTGCACAAAAAAAGGGACATCTGCAGTAGGGAGGTGGTTCTGTACACTGACAGCAAAGATACGATTGCTGAGTTGGTGTTTATTGATTACTGTATTAAGCAGACTAATTTTTGATTGGCAGTTGTCACTAAAAGCATACTTTTCTAAGGCCTTTGGTTTCAAAGGTAGGTGTATCTGTCCACTCAGACACTGTGCGGAGGCACTGTGGTGATCTCAGGTAGCAGGCATAGCTCTTTCACGGCAGCTACTGTTGCTGTTACCAGGATATTCTCATTACAAATTTCAAAAACTGATACATGTGTATTTCTGTTCATTTTGGCTGGAATGTTGGGTGTTGGGAATTTGATAACTTTCTGACTTAGAATAGTTTTACTACCCATACTTTGAAAATAGGGTATAGAAAGGTCCTTCAAGTCCTTTGGGAATGTCTGTAACAGCTCAAAGTTTAGTCTTCATATTCTAGTTCCCAAGCCACTTCCCTAGTAACCAAACCATCTTTTGGGTTTAATACTTATGCTGTCCATTTTTGAGGGGAGCATAGAGGTACAACCAGGTCTCGTTTTATGCTGTATTTTGAATTATAAAAATTAGCAATTAAGCTTCTTTTTAAGGACTGTTTTCTGAAGTTACTTGAACAAGCTGTTTTTGTTTGTTAACTGTGGGTGAGGGTCATGTTTGCCAGTCAAAAACATGAAAAGCAATAAAGGACCCCGTCCTGGCTTCTGTGAAATTTATAAGCACTGATTCTATAAATACTGTTCTTGAGAACAGGTTGTGTACAGTCAGGAGATTGGAAGTTGGGACTTAGACTTCTTTCCCCCTTCTGTGGAATTTGAGAAGTTTCGGTGTAAGAGCTGCAGGCTCTGCCAGTCCCTGTGCACTTTTCACATGGCACAGGACTCTCAGACTCACTTTTAGAGGGTGAATCAGAATGTGTAAGACAATACCATTCCCAAAATCTATAAATTCTACTGGAGCCGTAGTTTCCTTGCAACTTATTCATTCTTTGAAGACAGGATTATACCTATTTACATTAATAGTAAATCTGGCCTGAAGTATAACCGCTTGCATTTACTGCAGACTTCTGTGTTTAGTGACTCAAAATTATATTTAATCTTCTCTGTTAGCCTCTGGTTATAGTAAAGGCACCTATTCGGTGAGTTAGATGAACTGGGTCAGCTATTTCTAATTCGCTGGACACAAAAGACGTGGAAAGTTCTAAATGGTCGCCCACAGTTTTTATCATGACTGTGATCACACCCAGAGGAAAAAAGTGGAATGAAGAATAACAGCAGGTTTGAGAGGTGCATTTAATTTTCATACAATACATTTTAAATTAAATTATGAGTGCAATATGCTAGGATTTCTTCTGAAAAGCTAAAGGCTAATTGTCCATGCTGGGAGATTTATCTGTTACATACCGACTGTCTGCCATCGAGATGTATGGTGACTGTGAGTTTGTCTTACTCTTTAAATCTTGTGAAAATAATAGGAATGGAAATAATGCCAGCTGGCCTTTTTGTTCCAAAGAATTAAAAAGAAAAGAAAAAGCAACCATTCAATGGTGCCGATAGTTGCTTGCTTTCTGGGCAAAAAGCAGCATCTAATTTCCATTTATATGTCCCTCATAGAGATAACGTTTTCAAGCTTCGACATATAAAAAGAGTCAAAATAGTTTCTCGGTTCATAAGTACCACTGCTAGTTTTCTTGTGTAACAGTGAGAGCTTTTAACATTCCTAATCTGGTGTCCTGATAGAGTTTGCCCAGGCTGTGGAGCAGGAGTGCATTTGATGTTGCAACTTGAAAGACAGATGGTCGTGTGGACCAGGTGTTCTGAGTTAGCGTACAGGGGCAATAAGGTCCAACATGTATACGCTTGGCTAATAAATACTTCACCCCCGCCATTCCTGCAATAAAGAAAAAGGGTTGGTTTAGTTAAGTCTTTCTTTCCTTTTTTAATGCTGACTACTATCTAGTAAAATAGAAATGCAAGGTATTCTCCTAGATTGGGGGATCTGCCTTTGTGTATTATTATCTGAGAATCAGTGGTTTTGCGTAAAATAGTTTATTCCTGAAATAAATATTATAATTAATATATTTATTGCATATGTTTATTTAAATTACCAACTTCTGAGTAGTTGAAACAGTTCTTTGGAAGTAAATGGCCAATGTGAATATCCTCAGTTCTCCTGAATGAATGAAGCATTTACTGATCTGCGTTATTGCTAAATACAGGCACTAGCTAACACTGGAAATAGCACTGGAGAGTGTCAAATAAGGGGGCTATGGATATTATAAAATAAAGACAGTGAAATGGAATTTAACTCTTTCTGACAAGCTAAAAAAAGGCTTTAAGCTGTGAATCTTAAGGCTCCTAAAAGATAATAATAATAATAAACATAACACTTTAGTTGAATAGCCAGCCATCACATTTATGAAACAAACTATTTTTATCAGCTGCTAGCCTGTAAATAAACAACACATTTGGTGGACAGTGCATATTTTTTAGAAGTGTAATAAAGGAAGACTCTTGCATTAAAGTATTATTGAAATTTCAGTGGTCCATCAAATAACTTATAGATCATATCGGCTGCATGAGATTACATCCAATCCACTTCTTCTACGGATGTCCAGGTGTCTCTGCCCATAAGCTTCTGCCATTTCACCATAGGAGAGTCTTGTCATTATGTATGCCGTGCAATTCCACATATGACCTGCAAAAGAATGCCAAAATAGGCATCCAGATCACACAGGAGAAATGGGTGTATTCCCTGGGGTAAAAAAAAAAGCTTCTTCCTTTTAATGAGGGAGCTCAATTCCAAACTGAGGTACTGAAGTAAATATTTGTAGGTACTTAGGAAAAACCACAGGGAAAAGAATCTGTTTCCCTTGGATTTCTCATAAAACAAACAAAAAATATACATTTCATTTACTTTTTGTTCTGTGCCAAAATTCAATAGATAATATCAACAATAAAGATAATAGTTTTAGTAATTACATATAATCAATTGCAACAAGTGACAAGTACAGTTAGCTTTTCATTCTTTTTCTAAATGCGTAGAATTTTTAACTCTCTTTAAATACACACAAGAAGTGAAAGAAAGATGTAAATGGGAAGAAACTTTTCTAAAAGACTGATAGACAACGTTTTCCCCATATTCAGAGCCTCCTCAGTTGGCAGCAAAGCCTGTTTAATACCATGGGTATGTATCAGGTTCATCACTTGAGATTTGCTCCCCTTCCCAGCTTTGTAGCTGTTTCCAGCTTTATTTACCCTCATTTCTTCAAACGAATAATATGGATGGAGGTAATCTAAGTCCACTGAAAGATCACCATAACAAGAAGTACAGGTTTATAAATGGCCAAGAACACGAAGCATAACACAGCAGTATAAAGTGCTGACATGATGTCACCTGAACATCTAAAATAATAATGGAACAAAAAGGAAATATTTCTAGTAATATTTCTAGAAATTCATTCTGGCATGAGGTCTTAGAATTTTTTCCTAATGCAGTTAAATTATGAGACGCTATAACCACTTTTTTTCCTCGATTTGAAAAAAATCCCTCTCATATGGCAATGGATTAAAGTCAGCCTTCTTAAGGAACACTGCATTAGTTGTTCAAGAAGGGGAGGAGGGGAAGCAGCATTTTTTCTACAGCACGGTGAAAGCCAGTTCTGGCAGTATGACTGGAAGGCAGCTAGCATTGTAAGTGATGGAATTCACTCTGATTCTCTGTATCCCCTCCTGTCTGAGAGTAAGGTGATTCTCAGCTGCTTTGTTTTGATTAATACACTGAATTCTGTGTATGTTTCCAAATTTAATTAGTATGTATTGCAATTTGATTAGTCTGTGTTTCTCATAAAAGTTTGTATGGAAAGTCTGAAGATTTTACATGCTAGACTCAAATTCACTCTCACTTCCACCCTTCAAGTACAGCACAGGCTGTTTTAGGATCTTTTTTTGTATCTTGCAAAAGATATCTTTCAGGTGCTTCCATATTATGTTATTGATTCTGGGGAGATTTTGGCTCTTTATATTTTCAACCTTCCTAACATATTTGCAGGATTTTAGCACTAAACAAATTCAAGAAGTTTTTTTTGGTCAATCTTCTAATTATTGCTTCCTTCAGGTGAAATACAAATAGAGCAAGCAGTGGATTAAGGTGTTTCTGAAAGGTCTGATCCTCTGCCATCACCCTCAGGAATGTTATGCATGGGGGTTTTTTCCATAATAAACACACAAAAAAAGACTGAATACGTGTCACCTTTTCTTTCATACTTCATGAAAAGTCTTTTTTATATGGTACTGGTGTGGTCCGAGAAAGCTTCTACCTACTCTCTCTAAAAGTATTCTATTAGCAGTCTTTTTTCTGTGGTACAATGTTTGTTGGAGGAGAGATAAGAAAGAGAAGGAGCATTTTTTAAAAAATATTGTTTATTGTAAAGGAAAAACAAAGCAGTAAAATGGAACACATAAAAAATGAAAATTGCTATATAGTTTAATGAATATTTTGTAAAAATCATTTTCTGTTCTCCTTCTCCAAATTCATGATAACAGCACTGCTGGCTGCTTGTACATGATTTATCATGTCAGATTATATTGCAGCAAGCAGACTATATACCCTTCGACCTTGAAGACTCCTACTATACTGCTATAAATTTTGGTTTCTTAAAAGCAGGGAGTGAAAATGCCCTTTCATTTAGACAGTTACTGAGCTTAAATACCTAGCAAAAGGAGATTTTGTTCTTTTTATTGTGCTTTGTGTTAGCAGATAATACTTTGTCATTCTGAATTTAAGGGGAAAATATTTGGAATGTTTTGCATCTCTGTCTTGATGCGTATGTCTACAGCTAAATGTTATTTTCAGCACAAATATGTGGATCATGTTAACAGAGCTTTTTCATGCCAGTGCTTGCTGAGTTGCGAAAAATGTGAAGTTCTCAGTGCAGCTTCTTTCAGAACCTGATTTTTCACTATTTCAGCTTCAGCTTTGGTACAAAGAAAGAATTGCTATTTGATGAAAACCTAGAAAGATACCTCCTGAAACAAGGAAGCCCCATTTCTTGCAAACTTGTTTCCTACATTCACAAAAGAAAAGAGCTGGAAACAGTTTCCCTCATGCCCAATACTTCTCCACTGCTCACCAACCCACAAGAAGGTGTCACCAGGTTCCAACAGCCCCTAGCTACTGACCGGAGACGGCACCACTGCGCTGCGGTGAGTGCGCAGCTGGCCTGCACTCGCTGGCCAGCTAGAATATACTCTTTGGGGAAACACAGCTCTACTGTTGAACTCACAAGCTTTCCTTCTGTAGGAATAGTAGTTTTCCTTTCAAGCTGCTGATTTTTGTAGTTCTTGAACTTTTTATCATTGAGACCTCTACTGCTCATCGAATTGAAGTTGATGAGCGAATCCATTTACTGTAGAAAAAAAGTGTATTTTGGTCTCTAAAACCTTTAAAACCATACTTTGCAGCACTACATCCTGCAGAGAAGATACAAAAAATACCTCTGTTGAAAGAAAAACTGTTTTATAAATACTCTGTTAAATAAAAGGTTAAGCATCACGTGGTTTTCATATTCTGTTCTTTAATCTGGTTCTTAAATTCTTCCATCTATTTAATTAAGCTTGCTCTGCTCTCAGCCTGTTGAATCACAGGCAGCTTAGGTTAATGTATACCTCATCCACTGATAAGCCAGATTTCATGGCCACTTTATTTTGCTTTGTGGTAAAGATATTTAAGAGCCTTTTCAACTAAGAATAAAAATAAATGAATTATACATATCTCTGTTGAGAGAGCTAAATTGTGCTCTAGAGCAAGCAGTGAAACTGTAGCTAGAGGAGAGCTGACATTGATCCATGGGGATAGATCCTGTGCAGAGATCGTAGTGGGATGAATTGTGTAATAAGAGAGTAGTCGCATCATTAGTGTAAATTAATGTCTTATATTTTTGAAGGTGTACAGAATGCTTCCACAGCAGAAGCACATATGAAAAAGGCAGTGACAGTTTGTTGTGCATTTCCACTAATTTTCCCAATACTAAATTGGAGAAACCTTCCTTTCTGTAAAAGAAAAAAATGTCAGTTCCTATGTCACTTCTTTCACGTTCAGGGTATCAAAATGAGGACCAAGTAATGACAGCTGAATGGAAATAACTCCTTGGAATTGAACTGTAAAAACTGCATTATTAAATTCTGATAATGTCTTTTACATTACAATTGACCTGGACAGCATTTAAAGCTAAGGAAGGAAGCTTTAACTAAGCAGGAAGTTTCCATTCTTTATCTTGTGAAGATGAATAAAATACAGGCTTTTTATTTTACTAAGGCCCTGCATTTTATTAATAATATTTTAAACCATCCAGAGGATGGTCAAATCCAGAGGATTATCAAAAACAAAACCAAGAATCAACGAAAATAGTTTTTTATTTGCATTTATGCTTCCTATAAAGACTACTTTAAAATGAAAAACATAAATAATAAAAAATATATTGAAATTATTATAAGCAGTGCAAATGCAAATATTAATATATATAAAGTAAGATTTTATGTGTAAAACTTTCATATGGTAAATAGTAAAAAAATTACAGATAATTTTAACACAACAAAGCAGCATAAGCTTACAGCCCAGTGACATCACCTATGGAGGTGTCTGTGATTCTAATACAGAATCAGGAGTTTATTTTTATTTCTTAAGTTAAGCATTCATTCAGTGCAGTGTAAAACAATTAAGCTGTTCTAATTTGAGAAATAGTAATGGTAATCCAATGAAGTACCTCGTCGATAAAAATACAGGCTCTTCCTATTATTCCTTCTTAACAGTTCATTGAATTTTAAATTATTTTCTCTTGTGTGGCTATACCTTGTATGGAGGAGGAGAAAATACCTTTTCCCTTGCTTCCCTGTGGCCAGGTGGAGCAGTGTCCTGAGGCAGCAGATGCAGTTTTCAACCCTAACAAGCAAATTGAATGTGGTCTCTTCTTTGATAAGTGGTCTGCCTAATACACATGAGGACGTTCTTGCTAGCACTAACAGCGTCTTCACAAAAGTTTCATAGAGTAAATCCTATTTAGCACATTGAAGGTAGAGGAGTGAAAGCAGAAGGCTTGAGGTAGTGGATCCTGAACTGGAAGCATTTTCCTGTAGCCCTCACCGCACTGCCCAGTGACTACGTGCAAGAGCTTTTCCACTGAAATGATAGAAAGAGCTCTAACTTTTCGTTACAACCTGAGGAAGTCTGTGTTGATTGATAAGATTCACGTGTGACCTGTGCTTATTCCACTGACTTCACCATCAGCTGTTTCTATTTTTGCTTAATAAATATTAGGAGAAAATATTTGAAGTACTGTAATACGTATCAGGTATTATAATAGAGTTCACTTAGCAGAGAATTTTGTATAATGTATATTGCAGTAAAACAAAAAGTAAGACTTATCTGTCACTTCTGTAAGTGGCAACTAAAAATACCTTTACGAATGTAATGGAGTTAGGGAACTCTCCTGGTTTTTAATTTACTTTCAATAATTCATTAGCGTACACTTTAACCTTAATCGCCCGTCCCCACAGGATTCGCGTGCTGTGCCAAAACAGATTTCTCATAGGCAAAATTAATTTTCTACAAATAACTTCCCTATTTTTCCTAATTCAAGAGCACCAGAAGGTAGCACAGCTTTGGTGATTTGATCTCGGTACATAAGACTTCAACATTCGTTTTAGCCAGCATTCTTGTGTATTGAATTTTCTTTTTTAGACTGCTAAATATTGGGTGTGACTTACAGGAGGATATGATTCATTTTGATGGAACAGCTTCTAGGTATCTGTATTGGTGCTTATTAATTACTTTAGCAGAAGTGTTTTGTTCCTTCGGTTCCTCTTGAGGATTAAATACCACATAACATATGTTAGATTTTGGCAATCTTATGTTTACAGAAGTTTAAAAAATATTTTGAGCAGTTGTGCATGAAATTATTTAATATCCCTCATGAGAGGAAATGCTAACAATGTTAAACCCAAATACAAATGCTTTCTATGAATACTTTTTTCATATCTCTTGAGAAAGTGCTGAATGGAATATGAAATTTCCACACTGCTTTGAGCTCTGGAAAATCCAGCCAACAATGATACCTGAAAACAAATATTAAGAGGGAAAAATGCAATGCTGAAAACAGTTGAAAATAACACATATTTGCCTGGTTACAGTCTCTAAGTAGGAAATTCAGAAGTACACCTAAGATAAATATTTAAGAGTCAGATTGTTGTACAAGAATACAAATACATTGAGAGTGTAGCAAGTTCTTAAATTTTCTTTCTTTTCTTTAGTTTTACGTGATTATAGAGACAATGACTGTACCAGAAGCTAATTCCCAAAATTAAACTGAAACAGCTTCTGAAAGAGTTAGGAACTGCACTTCAATGATAGGACAAGGGGTAACGGACACAAGCTGGAACACAGGAGGTTCCACTTCAATTGGAGAAGAAACTTCTTCTCAGTGAGGGTGACAGAGCCCTGGCCCAGGCTGCCCAGAGAGGTTGTGGAGTCTCCTTCTTTGCAGACATTCAAAACCCGCCTGGACGCCTTCCTGTGTAACCTCATCTGGGTGTTCCTGCTCCGGCAGGGGGATTGGACTGGATGAGCTTTTGAGGTCCCTTCCAATCCCTAACGGTCTGAGATTCTGTGATTCTCTGCCTTCTCCTTCGTAATTGCTGTGTACAAACAGTAGAAGGTAGTTGGAGCCACCGGGCGGGGGGAGGCAGCACACATACCTGGCACCTTGATAAGCTCACCTCACCTGAGGGCTTCTGCAGTGCTGCCCACCGTTCCTACCTTCATTCCTTCCACATGGTAGAGAGCTGCTACCCTTCCTTTGCCTGCCACAACTGGCATAATGTGGTCTTCCTCTGGTTTCAGCTTTAAAGGACTGGCAAAAAGAGAAATTACTCCTTCTGTATCAAACTTTAGAATCGTACCATATTTCTCAGGTTTTTCATTTCACCTACTGTTACTTCCAGTGCTGTCTTCATAGGGGACAAAACCCCCTCTAAAAGCAGAAAACTCTTCCTGTCTCCCCTCTACTCCCACCTGCGTTCCTTTATACTTAGCTGATCTCATCACCCCCAAGACTGATGATTTCTCTTCCCAACTTCCTTAATAATATGAGAAGTCAAATGTACAGGTGAGTAACTTGCACATTCCCTGCTAGCAGCAGTTCACACATACTTCATTGCTTTGGCTTAATTTCATGCTTTCTGCTGCTGCACTTCAGGTGAGTTTGCAGTGTTGCCCTGCCTCCCTATTTCCTCCACCCAAAAAAGCAAGTATGAGACATTTTTGGCGTCTACCTTTTTCTGCATTCATTTTTTCACAAAATCATTTTACTTAGGAAGACAATTATAATTTCTGAGTGTTATTTTCTATTTTACGTATAACCAAGGAAAGGACATTACTTGTTATTGCCAGCTGAGATTCACTTACTCATTTAAACCCAATGCTGACCCTCTAGACGAAGAGACTGCCTGATCAGGGGCCTTCTCGCTGTGACTTTTATTGCATTTTCCGTAGTCTGCCTCATTCATTCCTGTACATAAGGTGGTTCAAAGCACAAGCAAAGTAAATATCCACCTATTTGGCCCACAGACCTACCTAGGACTGCTTTTTGGAGACTGGAATGGGACTTGTGGACAAAGAGCTTCATCATGGAAGGAGAAAGAGCTTGGAGGCTCTTCAAAGGAGAGGTGGCCCTGTATGGTGAGTGACTGGTGACAAACTGATCAAGGATGGATAAAAAAGTAAGTGAAAACATTCCGCTTCTAAAGCTGCTTCTTGCCCTTCTCAATAAACTCCCCTTTCTCATTCATTTCTTCTTGTATTTTCTCAAGGCAACAAACTTGTCTACCGATTCCCAAGTCTCTTTCCTCCTTTATTCCACCCAATTACTTCTCTGTCACTGCCCGAGAGGTGAATGTTGTCCATATGGCTTAAAACTTTAATGGCTCTCTAGATGTCTCTATCTTACACAATTCTAAACTGTCATTACTGAGCCAAGCAGCATATTTCACTGAAAGCTGATCAAATACACAATGTTATTGGTACCCGTACCCCTGAATACTAAACCCATGCTTGTGCTTCTCAACAGGAAAGAGGGTTTATATGAAGTGTTTAACATAGAAGTCAGTGAACCGTGTTTGTGGAAATCTCTATTGGCAACTGTAGCACATTGCTTGGTCTAAGCTGCTGACGTTAGTTATGTGATCTTAATCAAAAAGGGGTCACAGGCAAAAGTGATGTATTCTTTTGACTTTGCATAGGACTGAAATGGCCTTTCTAAATTAAATACTTCCTTATGGAGAAGTAACTTTGCTCAGTAGATTTGAACACGGTACTGATCTGTCAGGATGAGTCCTGCCCTTCCCAACTTCTTATGATACATCTAGTTTACCTTGTGTCTCTTCATACCTTTTTGTTGCAGGAATGACAGTGTCAGATCTTGGAAGATGTCTAAATATGAGTGCTTAAATTGAAATATTTGTTTGGTTGTATCTTGACTAATACCTGCTTCTTAATAGCAGTGGTGCTGCTGGTTATACTATTGTAGTGTAAGAGGATTATTCTCTGCTCTTTGGTGATTCTGTATAAGTTGTCAAAAATCTATTTGAATATTCTGTGTTTTTTGAAATAATTCAAAATTGGAAAACTGGAGTTGCAGAAAACTGAATACCTGAGTGGACTTCTCTGTGGCTTTTGACATTAAACACTTGGGGCACAAAGATCTGCTGTGTGATGTTTTCCAAAATTGCTTCAGATCACTGTATCCATTGTTTGTCGTTACAATGTGATCTCAAGGAGTTGCAAGGATTTATTTAATCTGAATTGCAGGAGTAAGATCACTGTAAGAATTTCTATAAAATG
The DNA here is from genome assembly GCF_000695765.1 of Mesitornis unicolor. Taxonomy (NCBI): domain Eukaryota; kingdom Metazoa; phylum Chordata; class Aves; order Mesitornithiformes; family Mesitornithidae; genus Mesitornis; species Mesitornis unicolor. The sequence goes on from NW_010167273.1 coordinate 32,810, forward strand.
TAAAGTATTCTCACTTTTTTATTTCAATTCCAGTCATCTATTTCTTCTTATGAATCTGATCCTTTTCTACCTGGGTACAATACTTCAGCTGTGTGGTCTCTCAATCACGTCTTTGGAGGAAAAAAATTGGCAAAAACAAAGCGTCATGCAGCTTTACTTTTTGTGTGTGCTTTCAGTCATTTAACACAAGAATTTACATGTTCTGACTGTGCAGCAAGACCTATGATAAAATGAAGGTCAGATTTTCATCTTATTGCTAAAAAATTAGAACAAATGGGTTTTGAAATAAAATACAACATTGAACTTAGTACTCCTGAAGAAAATGGTTAACCAGATGTATCTCGAATTAAAGAAGTGACATATTCAGAAGATGCAGTGCAAGGGAGAAAATACCTTACCACTGGTTATTATATCAATGAAAGACAGTGGCTGAGAACACACTGGGAGCTACACCAGCATTCGTGAGGCTTTGGTGTAGTGAGAATGTCCCTGTCAGAGCTGGCAGCCACAGGGTCACAGAAAGCTTTGCAGGAGTTTTCCTGAGTGAACCTGCTGTCAGAAGCAAGAATCCCTTAATTCTGTGTCCCCTGTGTCTGTTGGCAGCGTGACTCATAAGACTTGTACTGGCTTGCTGTAAAGGGAAAGAACATTTCTTCCCCTAACACGTCAGCGAGACTGTATGAGTTTTATTGAGTAAATACTGTCCTTTTTATCTCTGTAATGCACATATAGCAGTTCCCTTGTGCCATCTTCATGGTTTTTTGGAATGATGTAGCTGAGAGTGTTGGATTTCCTGTATATGAGCTTGGATGAGGTTCTTTTCCAATTTTGAGGTTTTTGGCTTTTGTTCTTTGGCTTTCAGAAGGAAAATAATTTGTAGACAAACATGTGCACCTGGTGCTAAAACAATAGGTACTAATACATTTATAAAGAGGTTGGAACTGGAACTCTCATACACAAAGTTTCCAGGAAAGCAGTCAGCCATGTCTTGCTCTAAGCCAAAAAAATAACTGTTTTGTTTTGTTATTTGAACTTAGTATGACTGTTGAAAGCTTATCCCTTTTTTGCACTGAATTTAATTACAAGCAGAACAAATAAAAAGTGTTACATTTTTAAATGCTGGTGGAGACCAACTGCCGGACCCTGCACTTTGGTTGTAATAAACCCATGCAGCACTACAGGCTTGGGG
>NW_010167274.1:0-22415 GCF_000695765.1 Mesitornis unicolor
GGGCGTGAGGAGCCTCCAGGCAGGCGGCGGGAACGGGGAGCGTCCTGGGGTTCCTCTGTACCCCCCTCGTCTCCTGCTGCCCCGGTCCCCGTTGGCCTCGCCAGCTGAACGGAGGGAACGGCTCCGCGCCTGGATGCGCTCAGCCGCAACGGTGAAAAAAAACCCACAAAAAAATCACCAAACCCCCCTCGTCGCTGCAAGTTCAGGGGCGTGAGGCGGCCTCTTTGTCTCGCTATGGCTGCCCGGCCTTCTCTGTCGGCTAAAGTAGGAGAACATAAGCTGTGTGCATCTGTGGGCTGCGTCCGTATGTGTGACGGTGACCGTTGCTCCAGTGCAGTTGTCAAGTCAGAGTGTAACGCTAAAAAGTTTCAGTAGGAATAGACAGGGAAGTTAATCTTGTTATTCTCTATTTAGTACTTTATTTCTGATGTTCTTCAAGAAGGGTGATCATAGGCAGTTGGATCAGGTGGTCCTTGTAGGTCCCTTCCCTCTGAGGAGTTTGCTTGTTTATAGCTTTGGAAGGTATTTCATGATCTGCTTTAAGGAATTTAGAAAGAAACAACGATTTTATGTTGAATTCCTCCTTATCCATTGATCCATCTGTGATTTTGAACTTCCTTCAGCTTTTTCTTCTGCCATCAAAGTCATCTTTCAGTTGCTCTCTGTTTTACACCAGCTGAATTCATCTAGGAGCCCTTTAAACCTTTTCATGTCACCCTGTCTTTATCATTATGAAGTAGGTTGAGGTCTTAACACGCTTCAAACTGTCCCATTGTTTTGTGGAAGGAGATCGTGCCTCCTTAATTTGCCTCCCTTGTTAGTAATTTATCTTGTCAATGTGTTTTCTTTGACCTTCCTCCCTTGCTTGCTACCCTGTTTCCTCCTCAGTAAGCATCCAAATACTCTTTCTTCCTGTCTGCCTCTCTGGCAACTGAGATGGTCCAGCTGTTTGCTTCTGCCAAAAGGGGAAGGTTCTGCTCCCTCTTCACTTCCACTTTGCTGCACAGTCATGCTCTCTGATTTGTGCTGGATCACAGAGAGATCTTACAAGCGCCTAAGCTGGTGTGAAATTTTTGTTCTGTAATGAGGAGAGATGAGCTGAAGACAGAGAACCATTCCCCTGTCAACAGCGGATGCTTGTCTTGTATAGACTTTAATGCACAACTCTGTAGTTTTCCTGACAGTTTTCAGGACAGCTTTTGGCCATTTCTTAGAGGTACAATGTCCTTCTACTTGATAGTGCTTTGATTTTTTGCTCATAACATGCTTTTTCACTGTCAGAAGCTTGAATGTAGCTTTGATACTGTTGATGATTCACCTAGAACAAAAACTTTCCTGTTATTTGCTTTATATTCTAAGATCTGACTTACCTAATTGCATTTCTTTCATTTGTGTTGGCAGCTTTTCATCTTCTCCTAATCTTCAGAAGTATTAAGTCAGGTATTTAAATCACTGCATGTAATTGTCACATGCTTAAGAATTTTGTGACTTAACATGCCACGTTCACCTGCAGTGTCTTAAAGTGCAAACTGTTAAGATTTTCTTTGCTTTCTATGCTTTTGTACAGGCCCTAACACAAGGGAAATCTGATCTTCATATATAATTTCCTCTGTTATTGTTGTGCTTGGTTATCTCCTCATCTTTTACTATTTCTTTTTTTTTGAAGAGTTTGTCTCTACCTTTTCCTCCCTTCCCACTGTTAAATGTGGAATTACTTTATGTGAATATCACTCGCTTATCATACTACTTTAACTTATGATCTGTAGACAGGAGGCTTATGGAATTTCTTACCTTCTCCTTTTTGTTATCAGTTACTTTAAAGTCTGAAGTCCTTCTCAAACAAGTTTTGCTGACTGTTACCAATCGCTAGACCTCGTTCCTATTTCTGTTCTTCTTTCAAGACAGAAATGTTTGATCTTCCTTGCCCAGGGTTCCAGGTATTCCTTGTCTGTAAATGATGTTGGTCTGTTACCTTTGCCACTGCTGGCGTCCAGTTACTCCTGATGCATGGTGGAATCACCCACAATGATTCCTGCAGTTTTGTCTTTGAAAGTTTCCTGTCTCCACAGGGGTACAAAATGCTCTGCATGTGCTCTGAGAAGAAATACAGTTTTGTCCCATGCTTTCTGACATATACTGATTTTTCTCTTGGCTTTGGTCAAAGCTACCCTTACTTATTTTCAGTCTTCTGTGGAATAGATGGGGCTACCCATGGAAGGCCTGACAGCACAGTCTCCTTTGACTGTCTGAAGACGCGTAATTACAGTTTTGACCACATTGCTTAATTTGTATTTATTTCATTTAAGTCATCTGTAAAATAGCTGTCATATTAAGTTTGTCTCTTCAGGTGTGTGTTGGAACTTAACTAAATTTCATAAAGTGCTTTGAGAGCCACTGAAATGCAAAGCATTATTGGTTTGTCCTGCTTCACCTATCTTGTCCATGTGGCTTTCTGCAACTTCAGATTATGATTTGAGGCATTCAGCACTGCCCTTTCCCTACCTTAGGGAAGCTTTTAACACCTTTCTCCCACATTGTGTTAGTGTGTAACCAGATTTAATGGAAAGACCTCTCCAGAAAAGTCAAATGCACTTCTAGTCTTTAAGAAACAGCACATTTTTTTAATAAACTTTACTCATCTTTCATCATGTATGTTGTGTAAATCCAGGTGTTTACTTTGCCTCCATTACTGTGTTTCCCTTAAAAACTATGAGCTTTAATTCTGTAGATTAGAAGAGTGAAACAAGAAACAACAGTGCAGAGGTTTCTGGCAGCTAGGAACTGAGGAATTCTGAGCAGCTTGGGAATATAGAACTGGGGTGCCTTGACTGAATGTTCTGTAAGGTCGTAGCCACCTGTGTCTGCTGCACTTGACTCTTTAAAATATAATTTTCTCTGTGGTACTGTTGCAAGTTTTAATCTTGTGTTTGGGTATCCTGGGTACTTTGTAGTAGTCTTGGTACTTTGGCCCAGCTCTTTTCCTTCAGTTTGTTTCATCTACAATCCGTAGTGAAGTAGCTTTTTATTTTGCAAGTTGCTAGATACAAATGCTAAGTGCTTTATCTCTTCCCCAGGTGCTGTTCTTTGGATTTGGGTGGCTGTTCTTCATGCGTAAGCTCTTCAAGGACTATGAGGTAAGGAGGAACCTTTCATTACAAGCCTCTATCTTAAAAATTACTCCCAATTATAGAAATATTTTTAAAACTGCCTTAGGTCTTTTTCCTCCCTTTAAGCCCTCTTATCTTATTTTCAATTGTCTCTACAGTTACTTTCTTTTTAATTTCGTCTTGTGCTTCTAATTGAAAGACTCCTAGATTATCTGAGGAAATGGGTTCTTCTGAGGGCAGTGAAAGTTTCCATATTGGCTACTGTTAAATAGTAAAAAACAATACAGAGGAAGTGCAGGGGTAATAGGAAACTGTTTTGCCTTTTGCTTTAGTAAGCCTGCTGTATGTAATTGTAAATTTTTTGAGGCAAAATCAGATTAAGTGATTGATTTTAAACTCAGTGAGATGTATTCATTGTGGCTGAATTGTTTGTGAGGATAGGAGAGGCTAAAACTGCTGCATTCTTATTCCTGGAGGAGTTTGAGAGAATGTAGACTAGGTTGGAGATGGCTTAAGTGCGAGCCAAATTCAGACCCAAAAAGTTTTTCTGATGCAGATCTTATTTTCAAATCTAAGGTTAAGATCAAAGAGCTCTGTTAGCGAGGGTCTATCATTAGTCAAGTTGACATAGAGCATTGCATGCTTGGCATCCCTTTAAGGCATCTCTGTTAAATGTGCTGACAGCTGCAATGAGTGTAATACTGAGCAACTTAGGAGTTTGCTCTCTGCTTTCTAATGTTGGTTTCCTCCTATTTAGATAAAGGGCAAGATGCCTTGAAGCAAGAGACCCGGTTGTGTGCGCTATCATACCTTGTGACCTGTTTTTGTTACCTGAGGGATATCAGGATGCTGTCTAGGAATGGAAATGCCTGATGTCTCTGGCTTGTTTTCTGCATTGCAGGTGCGACAGTACGTGGTCCAGGTGATTTTCTCTGTGACTTTTGCCTTCTCTTGTACCATGTTTGAACTCATCATCTTTGAGATTTTGGGGGTGCTGAACAGCAGGTGAGTCTGGGAGCTCACTCAAGGCCTCGTGTTCTGCAGCATCTTCAATCCAGCTTCTAAATTAATGAATTTGTCTTGGATTGGGATAATCGTGTGAGAAAATTGTCAACAACTCAATGAGGATGTCTGAGCAGCAACATTTGTTTATTTGACAGAACATGAGACTAGAAGCCATAAGCTCCTGATTTTTCTATGCAATTGCTGTTATTGTGGTCCAGGTCCTTAGGGCAGGGCTTTTAGTCTTTGACTTTTTCCATTTGTGGAGTTAAAAGGAATAATTTCTTTTTATGTGTGTATTGTAAAGCTTCAGATCATACTGAAGAGCACTTTTCAGATGTTAAGGACTATAGAAACTATGAGCACTAGCTTTGCTGTGGTGGTCAGAGCAGTGAATAAGATGTGAAGCTAGTTGTGGAGTGAAAACTACTTCTGTAATAATACAGTATTTGTGAATCAAAGGCGCATTCTCCCTTGCCATAGGGTGAGGACTTCTACATAAAGGGGATATTAAAACTCTCTTGCTTCAGAAGTCAGTGGGAAAGAGAAGATGGAACAGTATCAAGTAGAGGCGAGCTGGGTTTCCTATTTATTCTCTCTCATCATACTTGTATAAGAGAGCAGTCAAAGCAGTTGAAAGGCAAGGAGTACAAAACTGATAAAAGGTAATGTTAGTTCTGACTGTGTGTTATTAATCTGTAGAGCTTTTAGCCAGAGAGATCACTGAAGAGAATACTTTGAGAAGCTTCAATAAAGAGCTGGACATCAATATAAATGGAAATGTTTCCCTCTGAATTAGCTAGGAAAAAGTTGCAAGGATCCTCATAATTTCTCCTTCCCTGAGACATAAAGAGGATATGAGTTAATAATGGGAACAGGACATGTATTTTCTATTCAAGCTAAGTGAAAAGGCAGTTTAGCCAAGATGAATCTCATCTACATTTGACTAATCTTTGGTCAGAGAAGTATTGATCATTTTATATATATGTATTTTAAACTCTTGCTTTGCAATATCTTGCGGATGAGATAACTCACTTTGAAGTGAAACATGTTGAATTATGAACGTTAAATATTTTTTATCTTTTCAGTTTGAATTAGCCCTTTATTGACTCAGCCACTCAGTACAAGATTAATTACTGTTTGCACTTACTTTTGATTTACTGTTCAACTAGATGAGCAGTAAATCAAATGAATAATGATGCAGACAGCTTTAGACACTATAGAAAATACAGTATTTGATAAAATAGCCCAGTGTGTTTTTATGGATAGTTGTTAATTTTGAAATACATATTCTTGAGCTCTGTATTAAAAAAACAAAACAAAAAACCCAGACAACTTCCTCTCACCCAATCAAAACAAAAAAAATCCCAGGATATTCTATATGCTAGGCCAATATTATCCAATGCTTGTTGTGGTTGAAAGGATTGCATTGACATGCAGTTGTCTTTGAGAAATTGTTGTATTATGATAGTGTGCTAATCAGTATTTTGGCTTTATTTTAGTTCTCGATATTTTCACTGGAAGCTGAACCTGTGTGTCATTTTGCTCATCCTAGTCTTCATGGTACCCTTCTACATAGGTTACTTTGTTGTGAGCAATATCAGATTATGTGAGTACTTGGTTTATGGCACCTAACTTGAGACTACGCGTGCAAACGAGAAATAACTTTTCTGAGAGAGAGAGAGATGTCCTGGTCATGATCCCCATAGCTTCCTCCTTCCTCTGGCTTTGTTCTGGCTAGGTAACTGGCCTTGGGAACTTAATACTTTAGCATGAACTGTTCATTGAGCAGTTGGGAGATACTTTACCTGATCCCAAGATATGTAACTTTTCTTTATGGGTTTCAACAAAGTTGAGCAGTGTTACTGAAATCTGTTCCTTTGCGATTTTAAGCTTGGAGCCAAACCCGGGAACCCTTGGCAAGGCTGTGTTGTTCTGCTAAAGGGTAAAAGAAATGAGGCAGAAAAGCTCTATATATTACTTTTACCTTTTTTTCTTTTTGTTTACTGCTGCCTGGATGAGGCGGACACTTACCCTTCAGCTATAGATATCCATCGTTCTTTTGTATTAAGCTTAGCCACGTAGGTTGGGAGTATTCAATGTGTAGCTTTGGCAGGAAGATAAAGTTTTCAAGTTTCATGTTTAGTGTCACACAAGAAAGGTGCAGCTGAGTGATGCCCTGTTCATAGCACAGGGGGGACGTTCGCACACTTCATACGTCTGTGGGGAAAAGCCACAGTGGTGTGTTGCTGCTTTAGCTCTGGCAAACGGTTGTCTCTCCAGTAGCTGGTTCTGTAGGAGGTGAAGGTGGGGTGCATACTGTTACCTCTGTCAGTTGACACCTTTTTGGGCCACCTGTGCTCAAAGCAGCCTTTGGACCAATGTAGCAATTTTGCAAGCTGTAAAGGAAGAATGTCTTTAAAATACTGTTTTTTTACCTCTCCTTTAGTGCACAGACAGAAACTGCTTTTTGCATGTGTTCTGTGGTTGACATTCATGTATTTCTTCTGGAAGCTCGGGGATCCGTTTCCTATCCTCAGCCCCAAACATGGTGAGTTTCATATTCTTGCAGATTCCTTCCCTCCTGCAAATAGACTTTGTTATCTCACTTTTATCTTGAAGCTATTATTATGTTATCTCAGCTCTACAGTTGGGACCGTATAAAGTAGTTCTTGCAACTGAGAGTCTGATCTGCTTTGAAATCTGCAATCTGAAAGTTGTCAGATTGACAGAAATGGGTGGATACATCTGAATTGTTTGCACTGTTTTTTTTCCAGTACCACAGGAAAATTTGAGGGAATTGAGTAAGCCCTAACTGAGCCGAGCCTAGACTATGTTAGAATGAGGACACAAACAAACATCTCCACAAAAAAAGTTGATCAGAATTTTTATTAACTTGTTTCTTTTCTTATGGAGACTAAAGCTAATTTATTTAAGAAGAGAATCGACAACCAATCTGACTTTTTTTTTCAGTCAGATTATTGTTTCTTGTGACTGAAATCAGATCAGTTTAGGATAGGTGGCTGTCCAGTTGAAAAAACATGTGGCAGGGTGCCGACACACTAGAGCTGTATAGGCTGTACCCAGCAGCACTCTGGCAGTGCCTGCCAGCTTCAGTACAGCTTCGTACACTGCCTGAGCCCAGAAGCGGTACAGCTGCATGGTACTAGAATGTGTGTTGGTTAATCCTGCGGGATGCCAGAGCTATTTATGTGCAGAATTAGCTTGGGTATCTCTGCGTTGCAGTCATGGAACTGAGTATTTATAGCGTGAAGATACTGTATGCACTCAGGATAGTTTGGGTCCAACACAGCTTGTTAGCGTGTGCCTGACTGTACTGAATCCTTCAGGCACCAAAGTGTGCCAGAGGATTATAACACTGTAGAGCCAGACTATTTCTCACCTGGGTTTCTTGTGTAGCTTATGTTGCCCTTATCCCCTGCGCTGGAAAATTGTTTGTATGTTCTCAATAAGTGAAATTCAGTTGGTTTCACTCAATTTGGTGAATATATCTGTCTCCATAGATAATGGTCATCTTAACATTTCAGTTCTCTAGGAACTGAAGCTACTACTTCTAGTAGCTTCTCTAGGAAGCTACTCTGTACTAATCTGTAAGAGAAAAATTGAAGGATGCCAACTGCTGCTCATTTTTTTTTATCTGCAATCCTATAACTTTCCTAAGAGAATGTGTCTATCTGTGTTTTGTAATTGTGTCATTTGCCACTAAAATACAACAGCTAGTATATAGTAGTGTTTTCATTGGCAAGAAAAATGCGTATCCCCTTCGAGTTGCAGAAGGCGCTTGAGTTTGCAGAATACAATAACCCAAGGGAACTTAGCCATGAGGTTTAGGTAATCCTCTTCGGATCACTGAAAAGGTTCTTTGAAGCTGCATAACAACTGCAGATTTCCAGAACTGGTAGTGCGATGTTATCTGGTTTTGACTTCTGCTTTATGGGATGATACCTCTGCTTAACACTTGTATAGTGCCTTATCCTAAGTGTAGACATAAGGTTAGAGCAAATTATTTTTTTCTCTGTTGTACTGCTGGGGTGCTGCTGTCCTGCCTGGATGGACAAGGCTGCTGCAGGTCTTTATCATGTGGCAGTGGCCCAATTCAGACAGGTGGGATCCTAATGCGGAGGGAGATGTGACAGCAGGCCATGCTTGATGAGCACCTCACTGCAGTACATTACCCCCAGTGTCTTTCTTGGGGTGCCCTACCCTTTCACCTGCATGCATGGCAGTGTGCTGCAGCTGGGAAATTGTGCTGACTGCTGGGGCCCTCGCAGGTACCTGCACTGTCATCTTGTGTCTGGGGGTGGTGATGCCAGTGTGCTGCAGCTGGGAAATGCATCATCAGTCAAGGACTCCAAGTCAGGAGCCCTAGTTGGTTTGCAGCTTGCGTAATAGACCTGAGCTTGGGAGCTCATAGTAGAGGGAAGGCTATGCTTTGCTCAATTACACACCAGTATTCTAGTGAAACTTGTCTCTTTATCTGAGTTGATAAAACATTCATTTTATCTGACCTGATCATGAGGTTAGGGTTGCTGTGAGGGTTGTGGGGAAGCATTGCTTTGACCAGTGGAATGTCATGTCATTTTGAAGGCACCTCTGCTTTAACTGCTGCTCTCTGACAGTGTGTGGGGCAAAAGGCCAGCGTATTGTAGCACATTCTGTAGCTTGTGTAAATCTCTACGCAGCTGCACATGACTCGATGTCTCGGTCTCCCTTTGTGAAGTCTTTTTTGCCTTGTTTTCATCATTTATTCCCCTTCTTTGAAGCATGAAATGTGGCTTGGCGCTTGGCCATCTCAGCTTTGCAATCATGTAAGCTCCAAATGTGCTGTGTGTGGCAGCTGCTCTGTAACTAGCTCCCTAAAAAGTGAGTAATGTTTAGTAGCACATGGCACTGTATCCTGAGAAGACAGGTTGAGATCTGTGTTTAATGGCTGAGAAGAATAAATGCAACTACAGCTTGGTGCTAGTTACAGCACAGGCTTGATATTCATGCTGAATTATGTGAATGTATGTTTAAGAGTCCACTGGGTGCTCAGGTGGAATGCCTTGGTGGTGGTCACCTCAACAACATTTGTGTGTCCACAAGATGAATACTGAACAGCCAGGAACAGCATAAGCTTCCCATGCTGTCATTACTCCACTGTCCTACAAGCACAGACTGCATCTGATCTAGAGAGGTCTATTCGAATGACAGTTGACATAGCAGGGCATCATCTCTATGGTTCAGACATTTTTGGGCCAATTTGCAAGGTTGAATTGGTTTGGTAACTCTAATACTGATTATTGCAGAAATGGCTTTGTGAAAGATGCCTCCTTTATAGTGTCTGGTGGATGATCTGTGTCCTCCCCTCAGCAAAGTATAATCACTGATGTTTTATTAATTTAGAACCAAAATACTGGCTTTTATTCCTCTCTAGATCTGTCTTAAGCTTTTTCATAGCTAGAGGTTCTTATCCCTGTTTCAAGGCATGATAACGTGCTTTCTGAGAGAGACTTCCAACCACTCTTTTCATAGTCCCTGTCTGCATTTCGTATTACCTCTGATCGTTGCAGTGGGAAGGCAGCTGGATTCATTAAGCAGCTCGGTACATGAGTTATGAAGGCACCAAGTGTAGAGCAGAGTGAAGAGCACAGGGTTTCTAATGCCATGTTTTTCCTCTCTCAGGAATCCTGTCTATAGAGCAGCTCATCAGCCGCGTGGGTGTGATTGGGGTGACACTCATGGCTTTGCTGTCAGGATTTGGGGCTGTCAACTGTCCGTACACTTACATGTCCTACTTTCTCAGGTAACTGCAGCCTTGTGGAATATTTTGTCCACCTTTCTGAGGTTATTCTTCTGTTTTTCCTGTGGCATTGATTCAAGCTTTTTCATTTTTTCCCCTGAATCTATTGGCATGTCTGCATGCTAGAACTATTTCCATTGCTGAAACATGTTCTCCTTACACAGGCTTCTCTCTTTGTTTCATGAACGTGTGCATATTTCCTCTGAAATGGGAGAGCAGGCCTAATTGTGCGTCTTCCTTTTCCAGGAATGTGACAGATGCAGATATTCTGGCTTTGGAGCGACGACTCCTTCAGACTATGGACATGATTGTTAGCAAGAAAAAAAGGTGAGAAGTCAGTAGTAGCATGAAATTATTTATTTCAAGGATTTTCAGTCAGTGTGGTATAAGATGGTTCTTGAAATTATCACAATTATTAGTTCCACCAGGGCTATATGTTCGAGTGAAACAGGTGCCTGAATTGAGTTGAGCTGTGTGGTCGTTCATTCTGGCTTGATACAGTTTGTCTTGGAAACCTAATCTATGCCACTGCAGTAAGAAAGGGTGCTATTTAGTGCACATGTCTGGTAAAGGACCAGAGTTGTGTAGCTCTCTGATGGCAGCTTGGCTGGTTGGGCACCTTTCTCTCCTGATGAGTAAGTGACCCTTAAGCCACCGCAGCTGGCTCTCATACTGGCAATTTCAGTGGAGCAATTGGCTCATATACGTAGAGCACTCTCCTGCTCTGTGGATCTGGTGTTTCCTGGTCAAAGCTGAAGCAGGCTAGTGAGCTGGTGTGAACACAGCCATATTCCTGCAAATGGCAAGGTTTACGTTAGTTAAGTTTTACAGAATTGCAAAAGATTGCTGATGTTGAATGTAGTGTAGTGCACAAGCCACGCCATCAGAACTCTGCTTTTGTTGATTTAGCTTATTCCTGGTACTGGGAGTGAAAAAGTTACTTTTGGAAACAATGTAATTTCATGTACCTTGAAAAGATTTCTGTCTGCTGTTACAAATTAGATATTACATGCCTTACCAGTTCCACAGAATAAATGCAGTTACCATAGGCTCTTCAGAGGTTTGACTAACTGACGCTGAATTCTCACAGCAGTCCCCCAAAGTGTACCTCTGGCACAGTGATGTTTTGATGAAACCTTTAGGTAGTCTAACCTCGCTGAGTAAGACACCAGCACACGTATCTGCTGTTCAGTATTAGCATATGAAAGCGTAGTTAAAGCGTAACTTTTTTCTTCCCCCTTGAAAATGTTAAATAGTGAAAAAACGTTAACTCAGCAGTCGTGGTCATGTGTGAGATGGTAAGTAGTGAGAGAATTTAATTACTCGGGTCTCATTGGTTTAATTGACTAGGAGCATACTAAAATACAAGCTTTGTAGTTAAAAGATACCGTGTAGTGCTGCTTCTGACTTCGTGTGCTTTTGTTTTGTGCAGTGTTTTTGGACCTCTGGTCCAAGGAGGGTGATGCTGGGGTAAAAGTAAGGCTATCTGGGGCTTGTAACTGACTAGCACTTTCTTGCCTTCTTATGGCATGGAAATCTTCTGAATATAGCAACTTTCTAATGATTATGAATAGCCATGTAAATTGTGTTAATCATTTTGGAGTTAAACTGGAGTTCATTTATTTGTGGAAAAAAAAACATTAAAAAAACCAACCAAACAAAAAAAAACCCCAAACCAACAACAGAAAAGCCCAAACAAACCCCCAAAACTGTGTAGTCTCAGAAATGTGCAAGAAATAGCAAGAGCTCAAGTTCTGTGGTTGCTTTGACAGGGAGTAGTGGCTTGCTAATTGGACTATTTGCTCTTACAAAGCAGAGCTTAAAAAGTTAGATTGGTATCAGTCCAAACGCAATCCGAATCACTTGGCAGAACAAGTGGCAACAGCAGTATTTTACAGCATAGGGTAAATGCTGTAGTTCCATAAATTGTCAGTTACTTGCTGGCCACCTTTTCAGTACTACTGATAAGCCAGAACTTCTCAATGCACATGGAGGTTATAAGGCAGTAGAACATAAAGCTTTTTTGTTTTCTTTCCTGATCTTGACGTTTCTCATACCAACCTTTATTGATACTGGCTTTCTTGGTAGTAGGAGATAGTTGTTGAAGGTTGTTTTTCCTGACGCTTTTCGCACAGCAGTTATTTTTCTCTTCTTCCTGAGTGTGATCAAATAAAGCCTTAAGGAAACTCGCCTCTAAGGTTGGCAAGTTCTTTATGCTCATTCTTGCAGGTATGACATAACTAAGCCTCAGGTTTGAAATGCCTAGACTCTGTGACACCATTGCTTCATTTTGCTTCATGTTAGAGTCAAGTCAGCCTATCTGAAACAGATGTATCACATATCTACACAGGCAAAGTGTGTGGGTTTTGCCTGTGGATCCTATCAATGAGCTCTCCAGTACTCCTGAATACTGTGTGGGTACAGAGATCCCTGTCACGTCTCAAAATAAAAGGTTTACCTTTGTATACGTCTAGACTTGCACTTTACCGCCACAGCTGCATTTTTGCTGCAGTGCTGTGGATCATTAGGGACGGAATGTGTGAATTCAATACTGGGAAGAAGGCAAGGATTGAAAATGCAGTTCTTGTATTTGGCAGCTATCAGGATGATTTGAATCATTCTAAGATCTCTGTTATTTGTGGTCTGTGGCAATATGTGCTTTTATGTGTGTTATGTGGGGTACTCCAAAGTTGTTTCTTTTGGTGGATGTGAAGGAGGAATGATTTTTTTATTATTATTACACTGCTTATCAACCACCTTGAAGAGGGCTTAGTGCCAAATGTAGCAATACTGGCTGCAGCTACAAGAAAGGGCCTAAATGCTGTTGAATCATGGATCGACTTGACAATCTATGAATAGTTTTCAGCTTAGGAGTGGATAGCTGGCTCACAAATTTCAATGGGCAGAAATGTGAGGGAATGAGGCCAGAAGCCAGCACTGCTCGTGGGGATTATGCTGCAGAGCACATGGGAGTGTGAGGGATGATACGCAGCTGCTGCTGTAGTGTTGGAATTAGGAGTCACATTCAGATTGCCTGAAGCATCCAATGGTTCACTCCAGTAATGGATTTGTGTGTTTCTGCTTCATAACTGCTTGTCATGCAGCCCAGTAGTGAGTGACAGCATATTGGAGAGTGCCACTGCATACCATCCAGCGCTTGCACTTCTGTGGAGGATGCGGATGTGCTGTGATAAAGAAGAGGTGTTCAAGGGGAGAGGAGAGCATGAAAAGTCTTGCAATACCTGAACTTGAGATAGCACAGTCATGTGTTTCAGGAAAGCGACTAAGAAATCCATTTGGATTTTTATTTTTAATTGGCTTTAAATCCCTGTAAGGATTGAAGCAGAATCCTGAATGGAAGTCTTGGGAAGTGTCTCATTGAATCTCGCTTGATTAGATCTGGGATTTACTCCAGAGCTAATCAAGATAATGTTATGAAGCAAGATTGCTGCTTAGGGAGGCATCTGTTTGCAGTGAATTTATTTTAACAGTGTCTTTTGAGGAACTGATTTTTGGTGGTTTTTTGGGTTTTTTCCCCTTGTTTTGAGTTTTTAAAAAAATACTTTATTCCTAAGAATTTGTGTTTTCTGTTCTTTCAGGATAGCAGTGGCTCACAGGACAATGTTCCAGAGAGGAGAAGTGCATAACAAACCCAGTGGCTTCTGGGGAATGATAAAAAGCGTTACAACATCTGTTGCAGGCAGTGAGAGTATCCTTCATCTGCATGCTGGCACCTGCCTCGGAAGGTGGCTCCAGCTTTCTTCTGTTTTGAAAGGAAAAGTGTTAGTTGGGCCAGTTACAAAGCATTTGTATTTCAACACGTTTCAGCAGTCTGAGCAAAAGGCTTTATGTCTCCTGGAAAGTGTTTTCTCTAGCACTGCACTGTTTGACCTTTTGCCCAGGGTTTGGACACACAGCTGGGAGTCGTAAGCTGCTGCTGTGCCCTATAAATGTGCTGTTGCATCACTGTGGTTGAGGTGTACAGCAGGTCACAGGGCAGGTGTGCACACTTACCGTGTCACATTGCAGATGTCCACCTCATCACATCACTGACGTGGGAGGTAACTTTCTGTTCTGATGTATCCTCTGCTCCTATGACTGACCTGCATGCATATTTTTCTCATAATTCTTCCAGGCTGGAGAACCTGTGGTGAACTTGAGCAAAACAGTGGGGTTGGCTGAGGTGCTGGAACAATTTGCCTAGCCTACAGTTGGCTTTCTGGCCATGTTGGAAAGCCGTCAGAAAAAGAAAGGCAGGAAGCAATTTGTTGACCAAATAAACTGTTCTCGTGATATGGGCTGGCCACTGGTGCTATACCAGTGTGACAAAAAGGTGGATAGAAACAGGTGAATGGAAGTTGTTCTGCCCATGTGAAAGAGGTAGAAGGCATCTGTTGGGAATTACAAGAGTCTGTATTTCTCTAACTCATAGTTGCCTACCAAAAATTTCTGCCAGATCAGCTAAAGTGTGCAGTTTGCATATTTAAGGCTGAGGACTCTTCTTCCTCTCCTTTCCCATTAACTGTTAAAACCAGAATTTGGCTATTTGACTATACTCTTCATAATAATCATTAATCTCTTGGAGCAGTTACTCAGCAGTTTTGTTTGAAGGTGATGTGAGAGTGACATGCAGTGATGCACTTCAGTGACAAGGGACACTGATCCAAGTGCAGCAGTCGCAGTCTTTGAGAGCTCTGGTTCTATTCTGTGATGCACTCTTCAGGCAGAGGAATAATGAGCTTGTTGTGTGACTGCCTAAATATTGTGTACTGCCTGCCTTCTTAAAATGGAGTGGCGTGCAACATCTGTATCCTTGAGATTTCTTTGAGTACGGTATTAACAAGGAGCATTGAGACTGAATCAGAGAACTGGTCTGGATCAAATAAAGTGGTCAAACCATTAGATGTGGCTCTGGGGCTGAAGGTAGGGAATGTTTTGTTATTATTTAAGAATTTGTGATGTATTCTAGCCTTGACTATGCTGGTTTGCCAGATCTGTCCCTTATCCAGCAAGAAGTGGATGCCCTAGAAGAGCTGAGTCGGCAGCTTTTCCTGGAAACTGCTGACTTGCATGCAACAAAGGTACATAGCAAAGTAACTGCCCAGATGGGTGTTGGATGGCCAGAGTAGTTTGAAAGAGAATGTATGGTACAAGAAATAGAAAGATCTTCAGCACGTAAACGTTGAAATGTTGTGATGCGATGGAGTGAGGATCTGTTTCTTTAATTTGGGGTCTAGATGGCAGTTTCCTTCCCTCCATTTCTTTCAGTTCAAATTCATACAGGAGTATGACCCACGTCCCTAAAGCCATTCAGAAACTTTTCAATTAAAACTTTTGAGTTCAGAAACATTTGAATTGAGGTGTAGAAAGATAAAGCTGTGTTTGCCACTGTTGGTGCTCCATTAAAATTTTGTGTTGTGGGTGACTGTGGAAATGATACATCTTTTTTTTGTGTTCTCTTCCCCCTCCCTCCTTTTGTATTTCTAGGAGAGAATAGAATACTCCAAAACTTTCCAAGGGAAATACTTTAATTTTCTGGGTTATTTTTTCTCCATCTATTGTGTCTGGAAAATCTTCATGGTATGTAAATAGTTTAATGCATTTTATGTGGACATATACAAATGTCATACCCTGCATAGATTGTGCTGTATGTGCAGTTCATCAAGTAGTGCTCTAGTTTCTTTCAAATCCCACTTCTGGAAATTCTAAAAAAAACTGGCACTTAGTTGAAATAAAGCTCTGGATCTCTCTTCTTGTGTAGAGCATTAGACACTTCTTACACATGTGCGTTTTGCACCTCCTTAGGCAATCTGATCGCCTGCTGCCCCTTTCCTTGGTGATAGAACATAGGAGTCTTGGCTGAGTCTCACATGTAGTGGTGAAGGACGGTTTTTGTTTTCTTGTTTGAATATAAATCCATCTCTTTCTTGCAGGCAACCATCAATATTGTATTTGATCGTGTGGGGAAGACTGATCCAGTCACAAGAGGAATTGAGATAACTGTAAATTATCTGGGAATCCAGTTTGATGTAGGACTTTACTAATTCTTACAGCCTTTTCAGCAATGTCTGTCTTACCTTAATAAAATCATACTGCTGATAGGGAGAGAGTGATAGAGCTCTGAGAATATCACTTTGACTTCTGACTTACTGAGGAGAAAGGGAAAATGCACCATGAACTTTGCTTTCACTCTGATCTTATGCTGGCACGGTAATGTGGTCTTGCCAGAGAGGCAGTCATTTGCTGGTTTGTTTTGGGCAAATGGGAACATCTTAGTCAACTTGCTTAGATCAAGACATTTATCTACAGAGTAATTACATGTGCACTTACATGTTCTGTCAGTTACACTTTTTAAATCTATCCCTGTGAATATAGGGTTCTTTGGTGTAAGCTAAATCTGTTTCTCTCACGTGTTTGGAGTAAATAGTTGCTCATATATTTGTGAAGATGTCTGTTATATAGACCTGTTTACAATGGATATCTGTACAATTAGGAAATACAGAGACCTGGCAGCTATATGATATGGTATAAATGGGATTAGTGTTAGAGATTTAACTGTATTCTTCTTGCTGATACAGGTAAAATTCTGGTCTCAGCACATTTCCTTTATTCTTGTTGGAATAATCATTGTTACCTCTATCAGAGGATTGTTAATCACACTTACAAAGGTAAGAGCTAGGACACTCTTATGCTGTTTTGGGCCAGAAAATCTGATCTTTAACTTTAGGTGGGGAAAATACTGGACAAACTTTAAATACACTTTTATGTTTTAAATATCTGAATATAAATCCTTGCAGAAGGAGGAAGGAAAGGAGGAAAAATATCTTCTGCAGTGTATTTCCCCACTCAGTCTTGTTTGTTACTACTCTCAGCAAGAGAGGTAGATGCTAAAGGAGATGTTAAATGTAAGCAAGGGTTCAAAATGATGCTGTAGCCAGCGCTTATTAGTAAGGTTGATGAGATAGTGATTGAAAGAATTTAGATTGCTTAATTTGAGCTGCAGGTTCTTTAAGTAGAACTGGAAAGGCATTAACTGAAGAGATACGTGACTCATTGTGTTGACCTGGCTTTTATACCTAATCTTAAACATTAATATATGACTAGATGATCTTTAGGGTCCCTTCCAACCCAGACGATTCTATGATTCTATGATACCCTTAGATGACTTCTGCCACATAGTGCCACTGGCTTAGGGAGATTGATGTGTAGGACTAAAACTACGCATGTCGAAGTAGGGTACAGGCAGCCCTCCAGTAAGTGTGCTTTTTATTATTTTTTATTAAATGAAAAAGTGTTGAATGGCATGTACTTGCTGTCCTAAGGCACATCGGACTTACCTGACTGCTTATATCCAGTGTTGGTTTTTTTTATTTTATTTCTAGTTCTTCTATGCCATTTCCAGCAGCAAATCCTCCAATGTTATTGTTCTGCTTTTAGCACAGATCATGGTGAGTATGTAGAACCATAGGCACGCCTATATGTATTTATGTATACTTAAATATTTGTGTGTGTATACATACACACATAATAAAATCTTTGTATGCTGACTTATCTTAGCCACGTACCCAATTGTGGAATAATTGCTTCTTTCTGTTTTTTAATTTACAGGGCATGTACTTTGTGTCATCAGTGCTTCTGATCCGAATGAGTATGCCTCTAGAGTATCGCACCATTATTACAGAAGTCCTGGGAGAGCTCCAATTCAACTTCTATCACCGTTGGTTTGATGTGATATTCCTAGTTAGTGCACTATCCAGTATCCTTTTTCTCTATTTAGCACACAAACAAGCCCCAGAAAAGCATATGGCCCTCTAAGAAAGGTCTGCAGCCACATACTGCTCTCTGTCCTTTCTACTGAACTGCTGCAACTCCTGTGGACTGAAAAACTTGAAGAGAGCCAGGACTTTTTGGTGTGTTCCAGCAGTGTAACTGGCTCTTTGAACTTCCACACATGACTTCATCAAGCTCTGTGGCTCATTTTGTTAAGGTGACATAGCTTGAAGGAAGAGGGATGCACGTGTTGAATGTGAGAGAGTTCATTGCCAAGGAAATAAGGGTGTTCCTTGGTACACCAGTATCTGGGAGCATTGGAACTTGCACAGTAGGCTGTCTGAGGTAAGACCTCTTACTGTTAGAAGAACGTTTTCACAGAAGGCACCAAAGACACGTGATTGTTCTTTTGAAAATCAACTAATTGGGATTCGGAGAACGGCAATTCTGGAGTTGAATGTTTGTGTCTGTGGAATTAAATAAGCTTTTGTAATAATCTCATGCAAGCATCACAGTTTTTATTTTGTCAATCCCAAAGATTTGGCTGGAAGTACACTAAAAAGTGGCTAGGATTTGCTGCCTGGCAGAAGTGCAGTGGGGAGAATTTCACTCCGTTTGTGTATGGAGTGTGCACTAGTGCGTATTGCTGGTACCTACTGTCCTGGGTCTCAACTTTGTTTTTTCTCCCTGCATAAATGGAACTGAGGTTTTTGAATTCCTCTTTGCTAGGGTTGAATGTGAAGTCAAAGACCACAGCTATACTTTGCTTACCTTATATGCTACAAACTTGTTCACTTTATGTGCTGTAAATCTGGTGTTCCCCAGGACTCGTTTATTCTTCTACAGTAGCCCATTTCCTCCTCTTGATATTCAAGGCATAAAAGTTAATTTTATTCATGTGACTTAAACTTGTAGCTTCCCATAGCCACTCTCCCAGGCTTTGTGTTTTTTAAAGTTATTCTGGAATGCAAATCAGAGATGGTAAAGGTACGACCTGGGCAGGGAAAAGTAGCCACTCTAAACAATTTATTTCTGTGTTGTCTTTGCTGTACAGCAAGGAGGCAAAGTATACAGTAGCAGTATTACAGAGCCATTTATGTCACATTCAAGACAATGTGGTGTTGACTTGAAATTAGACAAACCTGCATGACTGAATTATGTATGCTGTTCTAACAACGATGATCCACAACTGTAGGCAGAGGAGAGAGAATAGTGCTTAAATGTCTTGAGTTATGAATTATGAAGTTAACGTAACGTCTGAAAGAATTTTTGGCAATGTTAGCGGGAGAAAGGAGCGTAGTGCACAGGGTGTAGTGGCTTGTGCTGTTTCTACTGCTACAAGTATAGCACAGCAGAGTCGCCACGGAGATTGAATTGAGGGACTTGCATTGTGAGGAGAACTGCCTCTCCTGAGAGATGGGGAGAAAACAGTTGCTCTTTATTAAGAGCTTAGCCTTAAAAGGCTAAGATGCTTGCAAATTATAAAACATTTCTGCCTTCTGATGCAGTATATTCAATTATGTACTTATTTAAGCCTTTACAGAAGGGACTAACTGCCTGCTCTACAAGGCAGAAAGCCAATGAAGTACAATTGCAGTGTGTTACATGAATGCAGGTTACACCGAAGTGTTTATTTTGGGCAGCTGCATTTCAGCAAGAGATTGCAGTCCTTTACAGGTATGGCACTCCTAGAATTAGCCAACTTCTGAGAGGCGTAGTAGCAAAGAACGATGGAAGAAAGAAGATTTGGAAGGTTTCTTTTCTTATTTTTGGTGTAGTTTGTCTCCTCACAACTTGGTGTCATCGTTGTCACTTTCTGCTCTTGTAGAGGCAGCTGATTGTAAAGAGGAGGATGAGGATGCCTGTAGAGGAGCAACAAATACGCTGTGACTATTTTTAGTTTGTAAACATGCTTGATAGTCTGCAGTGTTATGAAGGAGTCCTATTTTCATCTGCACTAATCATGTTTGGATGGCAGAATGAGCCAACAAATGCAGGTTTTGTTGCTGAAGCGCTTTTTCATTAAGTACATTGAGAGATAAATTTGTTCAGTGAAGGTTTCCTATTATTTAATTCCCATAACTGCTGAATTTGCACACAAAAGTGGTGCTAACTGCAGATCTGCAGAATGCAGCTTGGTTATTAAGAAACCTTTGAAGAAGCTTGCAGCTGGACATTTGCAGACAAGGCTAATGAGAAATTAATAGGAGACAGTCTTGTTCTTCCTTGTCTGTCTCTTTTGTGTGATCAGAAAAGAAGCATTTAAATATTTAAGGCTGACCACACAAAGGGTTAACATTTACTGTTTCAAGAAGAAATTCCTGCTTTTCTGACTTCTGTCACACTTCAGATTCTTTCTAATGGCATAAAGTGAGCAAAATAACTTCAAATGGACACATTTCCTAGAAAACGTCATCATAACCTATCAGTGCTCTGTGTTCTTTAAAATAATCTGGTTTGAAGTATTTCACCTGGTTTCCCCAAATGTGGTTTATGCTTTTTACTGTATTTCAGCACTTTCCCCCCTGCACTTTCAGGATTGTGTTGCCTCTTTCGCATCTTCATTAAGGATTACCATATTTGTATTATCTTGTTCCATAAAATCTTTTGTATGTGCATCCTTTCTGTGATTTCGTCTTGCATTAAAGATACTCACCTGTATTATGTGTGGGGAAAGGAAGAGTTGTTTATTATAATCACAGAATCACAGAACATTAGGGATTGGAAGGGACCTCAAAAGATCATCAAGTCCAATCCCCCTGCCGGAGCAGGAACACCTAGATGAGGTTACACAGGAAGGCGTCCAGGCGGGTTTTGAATGTCTCCAGAGAAGGAGACTCCACAACCTCTCTGGGCAGCCTGGTCCAGTGCTCTGTCACCCTCACTGAGAAGAAGTTTCTTCTCAAATTTAAGTGGAACCTCCTGTGTTCCAGCTTGTGTCCGTTACCCCTTGTCTTATCATTGTTTGTCACCGAGAAGAGCCTGGCTCCGTCCTCGTGACACTCACCCCTAAAATATTTATAAACATGAATGAGGTCTCCCCTCAGTCTCCTCTTCTGCAAACTAAAGAGACCCAGCTCCCTCAGCCTTTCCACATAAGGGAGATGCTCCACTCCCTTAATCATCTTTGTAGCCCTACGCTGGACTCTCTCCAGCAGTTCCCTGTCCTTCTTGAACTGAGGGGCCCAGAACTGTACGCAATATTCCAAATGCGGTCTCACCAGGGCAGAGTAGAGGGGGAGGAGAACCTCTCTTGACCTACTAACCACCCCCCTCCTGATACACCCCAGGATGCCATTTGTGTCCTTGGCCACAAGGGCACAGTGCTGGCTCATGGTCATCCTGCTGTGCACCAGGACACTCAGAGCATGGCTTCCCTTTTAGCAACATAGGCTGACTTGTAAAAATCTGGTCTCAAGTTAAAAATCCTAGCTTAGGAATACATACTAGTGCAAAAAGTTCCTATCCCCTAGATGATCCCACATCTATGTAATGCAGCATTACTCACCCTTTCTCTTGGTTCAGGTGAGTTTCTCTCTGGCTCTGAGGGATGGTTTTCCATATAAGCAGGAGGTTCAGAAGTGTCATGGACTGGATCTGCCATTGAGGCTGTGATGGGAATGTTCTGTCCCTGGAAGTATTTGTAAGCATCATTGCTGCACACTAGTAGTGTTAGTTTTTCGCCACTGTCTTGGATTCTTGCCACCACTTTGTCATAGGGTTCGTTGATCACGTGCACCCCGTTCACTTCCACCAAATAGTCATTATTTTCCACACCTGCTTTGGCAGCTGGCCCGTGGCTTTGTACCTGAAAAAGCAAGTTCAAACTGTGATATTAGCATAAAACTTGGAAAGATGTATTAGCAGCTGATGGTTAGCTAAACTACTGTGTTACTGCTTTCCTTATGAGATGGCAAAATAAGCACGGGGAAGAGGAGATTTGTGAGACAGAAATGGGAAAGGCAGTAGGCCTAGACATGATAAACATGGAAACCCATCAATTTGAGATTTAAGATGCATCTTGATTTTGATAGACTTTACTACAGAAATGAGGCATGGTAGAATCATGAAGACATGTTGAAAACTAATTTTCTTACTTGCAGATCCCTGTCCTGTAACTTTAATGTTGACTACATTTCACGTGTTCTGTAGTAATGAGCAGAACCTGCTCCTCGCAAGAAAGCTAAAGGCACAGACATTATTTGAGACAGTAGGAGTTTGACTTTTGCCAACTGTGGAATTTAGAGCAGGGGGGTGTAAAGCAGGCAAAGGTGTCTCTTACATTTAGGATGATCTACAGTTGAAAAAAATCTATTTAAAATACTAATTTTAGCATGCCAGTTTCACAAATAGAAGCCAAAATGATGCAAAAACTCGATTCCTCTACCATCTAGACATCTAACAGAATGAGGTGTTTTCTGGTGCTTATTTTTAATCTTGGTCCTACAATGTCAGTCTGGCTAACGGTTGTAGCTCTTATTTGACAGCACTGGAGAAAAGACTTGTCTTTTGTGGCTTTTCTTGAATGTGCAGGATGGAAGGGAGGAGGCTGCCCGACAGACTGTGTGAGCTTCTCCTTATTCCTCATTCTGCTTTAGTACCTCATTGATGAACAGTCCAGGCTTGTTCTTGATCATGCTTAGACTAAAGCCAAATCCGCTGGGCCCTTTCACCATCTTGCAGATTCTTGGCTTGTGGTTCACTTTCTGCTCGTGGTGCAACTCCACTCTTTC
>NW_010167274.1:22446-36523 GCF_000695765.1 Mesitornis unicolor
TTGGATCCTGTGCTTTGTGGTAGTATAAGCAGGGGGAAACTTGAGCCTGAGAAGGTGATAAATAGAAGCTTGTTAACATAAAAACTTCTGTTGTGGAATCTGAGGTGATCATGCTCAATGCATTTTGTTTGAAACCTTTTTAATGACTCAGACTTGAGCTGCAGTGAAGAACTCTGCTATTAATTTCTGGTTGAGTGGAAAACTACAGTGTTGTTCTATGTGAGAAGGGAATTTTGTTACTCATTTTGTTCATAAATGGTCACACAGTGGCATAGCTCAGAATTTGCTCTCTTAAACTTCTAAACTTTCATGTGCTGTGTTTAAATTTAGAATTGTCCAATAGTGCCTACAAAAATCTCAGGCCAAAAATTTGATTGTTTAGTGACTTGCTGTGCAAGCACAAGGAGAGCTGCTGAAATACGGGTGTATCTTAGACATTTCCTGCAAGTCAAGGAAGTGTCTGTCAGAGCAGACTGGCTGTTTCATTGCTTCAGCTTCATAATAATACACTACCAATTCTTAGCAGTAGTTTGCATTTTCTTACCAGTTTATACATGGCATCGGTCT
Organism: Mesitornis unicolor; assembly: GCF_000695765.1. Classification (NCBI taxonomy): domain Eukaryota; kingdom Metazoa; phylum Chordata; class Aves; order Mesitornithiformes; family Mesitornithidae; genus Mesitornis; species Mesitornis unicolor. The sequence continues at coordinate 23,014 of NW_010167274.1, forward strand.
CCTTATCCACTACCAACAGTGTGGTTTTTGCCTCACACTGCTTAATTTTGCCCACTACGCTTTCATGATCCAGACCATCCACTTGCTCGCCATTGACAGCTACTAAGATATCATTGTCTTTGAGACCCGCCTTGGCTGCTGGGCTCCCAGAATCAATGTCCTTGATTACATGACCTAAGATCAGAAAGGAAAAAAGATTGATGTGGAGGCATATGCTTGGTAAGTTTAAAGACATTAAAATGTGTGGCAAAGGCTAATTGTCAGAATCGTACTTCAGGTTGAGACCATTTCCCTCATCTATTTGCAGCACGTCTATAGAAGACTTCTCCGAGATGACCAGTAAGAAGCCAAAGAGAATGAGGTCTGCAAACCCTGTACAGGAAGAAGCTGTATAGTGAATGTCACAGCCTGTGTGTTAACTTGGTTCTTACCACCAGTATTTTGTTCCATCCGTAGATAAAAGCCATAACCATTTTTTCCTTTCTGAATCTCAATTACTCGTGGTTTGAGAGGAAGCAGTCTTAGGCTGGCACTCTCTCTGCTCAGTAGCATCTTCTGGCTTTTGTAGTAGTGGTCCGTTTCTTCATTTGAAAGTAGAAACATGACATGATTTTCAGACTTCTTTACCTGTGATAGTACATGTAGAGAGTCAGATGCCACCCCTTCAGCAATGCGTGGGAACTGTAGATACTTTGGTAACTGATGTGCTGATACATAGTGGTGTGGGGTGCTGTTGATGAATGAGCCATAACGTGTAGGCCATGCTACTATTAGCTGATTTTTCTGTCTCCAGTCAGAAATTTGGACTGTAACCAGATCTTGGGCATGTAAGATCCAGCTTATATATGAGGAGATTTTGGATTTCACCTTGTGTTCCTGACCTCTAGGGAACTGGAGTGCCGTGAGGGTGGTATACAGTGTCAGTAGAATCCACTGAGCCTCAGTAGATTGTGCATGGCTTATCTAGATTTAGAACTCCACAAAACAGACATATCACGCCATCTATACCACTATTTTAGATTACAGTGACAGGAATCAAGTTTCTGTCACTCTTGGTCCTCTTCCATCTCCCTGTATTACTGATTCTGAGGTTTTGTTTGTTTTATTATGGTTTTTTTTTGTCTGTTCAGCCTCTCCAAGTCCATCCTTCTCTTACTCCTTTCTAGTCTAATGGGTTCCCTCTTTCCTCACCTTAACCAACATCACTTTGCTGCTGCTGCTGATGTTACAGCAGCTCAACAAAACACAGGTGCTGCATGGTTCCATAGCTGGTAGCATGCACTGAATTGTGTTGCTGGGATGCTGGAGCATGTACTGCTTGTCTCATGGCGCTCTGAAATCTCTTCAGCTCCAGCTGCATTTTAGCAGTGCCAACAGCGGAAAGCTGGAAGCCTCATTAGCAATGGTTTTTGCAGCTGAGGCCAGGTAATGAAATTACTTGCACGGTAATTTTCATTAGTTTTGGACTTCCTAACAGGAGAAAGGAACTACTGTCTAAAAGAGTGATTTTTCCCTGTTCCATGCTAACTGTATCATCCGAGAGTTCTCCCTCTTCTTGCCCTGAAAACCACATTTGATGACTTGCCCTTTTACCATTAGGAATATTTCCAGGACTTCTAGGAACAAAGCGTGATTCATTTAATAGGGTTCCTGGCAGCAGTATACTCCTGTTATTTAAAATTCTTTGGCCTGTCTTGATTGCAGTATTCATTCAGTCAGTTCAAGAGGCTACTTGACAGTAAAGGCAAAGCAGAAGGGTACTCTGCTGTGTTGATGATACACAAACAGTAGCTCCCAAGATTTGCTGTGAAGCATTCACATCACCCAGACCTGCCTCCTCAGTAACCCTGATAGGTTGCTGTGAAAGTGGGCCAGAGCAGAAGATGAATCGGTACGCAAACAAATACCTTTTCCACCACTTCTTCATGGGTGTCATTTTCCACATTTTTTCCATTGATTTCAATCAGGCGATCGTTATTTTGGACACCAGCCTTTGCAGCTGCTCCTTGTGATGAAAGCTCTACTATGAACAACCCCTTCTGTCCTAAAATATATGAAAAATCATTACACAGGGTAAGTCACTGAAATATGCCTGAATTTAATGGGTAAGGAAAGTCGGTGCTGATGTCATTAGAGACTCTTGGTCTCTGCTTACGTGCAAATTACAGTGACACCACAAATCTTTAAAATAAAAAACCAAACAACAAAACACTGCTGCAGGGGAGGAAGGCATTTGTTCGCTATTTGCAGCTCAAACAATCTCTTATTTCTCTATCAAGAGTGCCAAAGGTCCTAACCCTAAAGAGGCCCTAAACCTAACGCTAAACCTTAACCCTAACCTGGAATCTAAAAAGATCCCAGCCCTAACCCTAAGACCCTAAATCTAAAGATGCCCTAAGCCTAGTGATCCTAACCCTAAAAAGGCCCTAACCCTAACTCTATGCATTTGGAGGAATAGAACAGGACTTAATGTAGCATCTTGAGTGTATATCTGGTATTTGAGCAGGTATTCTGCAAATTTGGTTTTGGTAAGTGGGCTTAAATTACAAAGAGAAAACAGCGTGTTCTTTTTATCTCCTTTTTTTTTCCTCCGTCTTTTCTCCACCCAATAAGAAATGTGGTCCTCAGAAAACTATGCACTGCATGTGCTGTACAGAAATGAACTCGAGATGAATTTGAACTCATCTTGCTGCTTCTCATTTTTTTTTCTGTTAGCAAGAGCAATTTGTGTCTCCCCATTGGCCCCCACATGTTAACTGTGGTTACCTCTGTCCCTGCTGCCATATATATATAAAAATATATACACACACACACACGTATATATTCTTATTTATGCTTGTGTATGTATATATATACACACACATACACACACACTCTCTCTCTCTCTCTCTCTCTCTCTCTCTCTCTCTCTCTTCTCCACAGGCTCTGACCTTCTGTGGTTTTCAGAGAGAATCCGTAGCCTTTCTCCTCCTTCACTAGGTAGCAGAGCCGTGGTTGTGGAACTGCAGTGATAGCTCCATTGGCCATGGGTGGTGGGGACTGCTGTTCCTGCTGCTGTCCTGTTGATGCCGTTTGACCCAGCTCTTCCAAGTTCACTCCCTCCTTTTCTGCCTTTTGGTAGGATGCACCATCCAGAACAAGAAGTACAACAGAATTCCCACTGTTTTTGACAATCTCCACCACCTGTAGTGGACAAGGTGAAATGGCAAGTAGGTGCTAGAGTGATTGACCTAAAAGGTCTCCCCAGGAAGGGCTGCACTGTCTGCTGGTTTTGTTGTCTCACCCCTCTGCTTATGCTCTATGGAGGCACCTCAAAGGCATTTCATTCCCATGGTGGGTAATGAATGACACAGGGAGCTACTCGGAGCAGTTGACTCAGCTCTTGGATTTCCTAGCTGAAGATGCCATAAAAACTGGAAGAGAAAGCCTCACATAGTGGCAGTGGGTCTGGGTAATGGGGGAGTGGTGTGGATCCCAGACTAAACAGAGAGGTACCTGTGCATGTTCCTTCTTGTCTACAAACACACCATTAACCCTGAGGACTCTGTCTCCATCCTTCAAGCCGGCGTTTTCAGCTGGACTGTTCTTTTCCACGTTCCGGATCAGATGCCCTGCTGTGTCTTTCTCAATACGCAGGTAAAATCCATAGCTCTGTTGGGGCTTTTTGGTCACTTTACATTCTCGAGGCTGGAGAACAGAAGTCATCTCTACTAGACAGGGTGGAAAAGATATGTGTGAGTAAAAACAAAAAGCTTACCTAGATATGTTCCCTCTAAATTAATATTGATACAGTTTGCTTTAGAATTCTTGGGTTTTTGTTTCCCACGAATCCAGCTGTGCAAAGTTGAAGCTAGTTAACCAAGCTAGGGAGAAGAAACCAATCCCTTTTCCCTCTCCCTCCTCCCATGTCTCTCTGTCTCAAATGAAGTTAAACAAGATGCAGAACTGGAAGAAATAAGTTTTCTGCCTGTGGTAACATAGTGCAAATTGACATGAGGATTTAATACCAGAATGAAGTCTTACACAGGAAAAATAATGGCAGCACAAAAATACTGGAACACTACAGGAAAGTTATATGACTAAATGGGTTTTCACAGAATTGCAGAATGGTCAGGTTGGGAAGTACCTCTGGCTGTCATATGGTCCAGCCTCCCAGGACCACCTAGAACCAGTTCCCCAGGACTAAGTCCAGACAGGTTTTGAGTATCTCCAAGGACGGAGGTTCCATTACCTCTCTGGGCAACCTATGCCAGTGCTCACCCACTCTCATAGTGGAAAAGTGTCCTTACATTCAGATGGAGCTGCCCGTGTTTCAGGTTCTGCCCATTGCTTCTTGCCCTGTCACTGGGCGCCACTGAAAAGAGCCTGGCTCCATCTTCTTTGCACTCTACCTTCAAATATCTTTATACGTTGATAAGTTTCCCCTGAGCCTTTGCTTTTACAGGCTGAATAGTTCTAGCTCTTGCAGCCTTTTGAATGTCTCTGAAGATGGAAACTCTACAACTTCTCTGGGCAACCTGTGCAGATGGACAAGCAGGTGGAATCAAGGAAGGATCTAATCAGGCTTTCCTGCTCTTAGTTATTTTAGCTAAACAGTGCTACAACAAGAGCAGTTGAGAAAATATGCTTATCTTGCAATTCTCATATGAATCCTGAAATGCCCATAAAGCCTCAATTTGCTGCCTGACTAAACCTTTGTCTCCAACCCAGATGCTGCTTGACTAACCTTATCTCCTTCTATGACAAGGTGACATGCTTAGTGGATGAGAGAATGGCTGTGGATGTAGTGTACCTGGACTTCAGTAAAGCCTTTGACACTGATACCTACAGTATTTTCCTGGAGAAACTGGCTGCCCATGGCCTGGATAGGCATACTCTTTGCTGGGTAACAAACTGGCTGGATGGCTGGCCCCAAAGAGTTGTGGTGAATGGAGCTAAATCCAGTTGGCAGCCAGTCTCAAGTGGTGTTCCCCAGGGCTCTGTTTTGGGGCCAGTTCTGTTTAACACCTTTATCAATGGCCTGCATGAAGGGATTGAGTGCACCTTCGGTAAGTTTGCAGATGACAGTAAGCTGGGATCTGCTTGAGGGTAGGAAGACTCTGCAGAGGGACCTGGACAGCTTGAATTGAAAGTTCAACAAGGCCAAGTGCTACATCCTGCACTTGGGTCACAACAACCCCATGCAGTGCTACAGACCTGGGGATGAGTGGCTGGAAAGCTGCCTGGAAGAAGGGAACCTGGGGGTGTTTGTCATCAACTGACTGAACATGAGCCAGCAGTGTGCCCAGGTGGCCAAGAAGGCCAACAGCTTCCTGACCAGCTTCCTGGTCTGCATCAGGAATAGTGTGGCCAGCAGGACCAGGGAAGTGATCCTTCCCCTGTACTCAGCACTCAAATATACCTCAAATACTATATTCAGTTTTGGGCTGCTCACTACAAGAAGGACGTTGAGGCACTGGAGTGTGTCCAGAGGAAAGCAACGAAGCTGTTGAGGAGTCTGGAGAACGTCTTGTGAGGAGCAGCTGAGGGAACTGAGGTTGTTTAGTTTGGAGGAGATGGAGGAGAGACCTTATCACCATCTACATCTACCTGAAAGGAGGTTGTAGCAAGATGGAGATAGGTCTCTTCTCTCAAGTAACAAGTGATAGGACAAGAGAAAATGGCTTCAAGTCGTGCCAAGGGAGGTTTAGATTGGATAATAGGAAAAAATTATTTACTGAGAGGATCGTCGAGCACTGGAACAGGCTGTTGAGGGAAGTGATGTAGTCACAATCCCTGGAGGTATTTAAAAGACGTTTAGATGTGGCACTCGGGGACATGGTTTAGTGGTGGTTGGACTTGATGATCTTAAAGGTCTTTTCCAACTGAAGCGGTTCTATGATTCTAAGGCACGTATGCCAAGGACGGGAAGGTGTTTGGGATCAGACAGTATGGATTTACTGGTTTCTATGATACCCAATGAACCTGATAACTGTACATGATGAGCAGGACTGGCTCTGTGACAGGCAGAGAGCAGTGGATGCTGTTCACCTTAACTTTTGCACTGACTTTGATATAATCTGTAGTACAGTCAGTGTAGCCAATTTGGTGACATATGTACCGGCTAAGCAGACTAAAATAAATACTGAGAAAATTCATCTGCTTGCATGTAAAGAGTTCTTTGCAACTCCATTTTTTTTTCTCTTTATATCACCTGCGTGACTAATGTATGTGGGAAATGACCTTTTTTTCTTTTCCCTTTTTTAGAAGTAGCTGACAGTCAAATCCGTCCAGCCTACTGCAGAACCACCTCTGTGGCTACCTATGCTACAGACTGTTTGCTACTGAAAGCTGGCAGCGCATTGTTGAGGTTAGCTGGCAGTATATAGTACAGTATGGGTGTGTGGTGGGGGTTTGGCACAGATGTCACTGCAGCTGGAAAGTATGGGGAATTTCAGCATGCGGGGATAGGAGGCCTGCAGATCACAATTCACTTATTCACCTTGGCCAGCTATCTTGCGATTTTTTGAGTTTCTGTGTAGTTGCACTAGGACTAACTCCATATAGGAATGGACTGCCCTATTTTTTGGACATTGTCTGGAACACATCAGACTGCATTGATTGCAACTACAACTTGAAGCAGTTTTTCTTGACAGACACTGGGAATCTGTGCTAATTCCTGAAGTTATGCAAAACCAGTGCTAAAGAAAGCTAAAGAAACAGTAAGGTTTTGTAGGAAATATTATTTCCTCATGTTTAGAAATGGAGAGAAGGTTACAGTGCACTGCATACTATTCCTTTTAATCCATGAAAGCTTTACTTGCAAAATTATTTAGATCATGAAAATGAATTTTCTAAGGGAAGAGGGATTAGCAAAAATGGAATTTCTTACCTGTGTGTCTGGGTGGAGCAGCCCTCACAGGATTTATCTTTTGCTGTCCCTCCTGCGGCTGTACCTATAAGTAAGGCTGGACTTTGATTGGGCAAAGGTTGAATTAAAAGATGATTTATTTAACCATGTTTCACTGAATATGTTCAACACCTTGATAAGCTGCCTCATCCTTGCCTGCAAAAGTGCTAATCACATGCATTTCTCAGCAGTTTTGAATTTTGTTCTGCTGATAGTTATGCTCAAAAGCTCAGTCAAGGAGGTCATCCTAGGCAAGCCTGATCTTTGCTCTGGGCAAGAGCCTTGTCCAGCTATAAGAAATGTCTTAAAGGGAGCAAGTTTGGATTGTGGTAGATTGACCTGGGCCAGCAGCATTTGACTGCAGATCAAGAGGTTACCTATACAAATCTGTTAGTCTTATACTAGATGCCAAAAAAAGGACTGTGATGGATTAATCTTGGCCAGCAGCCGGATGCCCACCGAGCTGCTCTCACTCCCCTTCTCTACAGGACAGGGGGAAGAAAGTAGGATGAAAAAGCTTTAAAAATTCAGGTTAAGGACAGTAACTGGGAGGCATAAATTGAAAAAAAATGAGCTTATGATTGAGGGGTGGCCCTGACTGTTGAGGCCATCACGCATGTGAAACATGCACTGCAATCATGTGACCCATGTAAGTAAAATCTCCCTAGAATAGAGGGAGGGAGGTGCCTGGGATATCAATATGGTGAAACCTAGCAAATTTGCTCTACTGGATCACTGCTCTGAACTTCTGCCAAGGGAAGTTTTATGTGTTTACCATGGTGAAAGTGTCTACTGGGTGACTGGAGACATATGCTATAAACTGTTGCTTGAAATGCCATCCTGAGCCTAGAAAGTCAAATTCTATGTCATGGTACCCCAGAAAGAATGGAGTCAGACAGTGCAACTCATTTCTGAAATAACCTCAAATACTCCTGGGCCAAGAAACACAGCATTGATTTGGTGCAAAAGGTACCAGATCACCCACAAGTCTCTGGAAAGATTGAATGATACAATGGACTTTTAAAGACTGCTGAGGACCCTATGGTCCTGGGAAATAGAAGCAGTGGCATGTAAATTTAACAGAAGCCACTTGGCTGGTTTACACCAGATGGTCTACTAAATGCCCTTGTTCTGCCCAAACAAAACCCCTACATGCAGTGAGAGGAAATGAGGTCCCCATAGTATATATAGGTAAGTGGCTGGAAAAGGCAGTGTGAGTTGCTTTCCTTTGGGAAAAGGAAAGCCCATCTGTGGGATTGTCTTTGCTGAAGGACCCAGTTGCATTTGGGTAGCGCAGAAGGAAGTGGAAATCTGGTGTGTACCTCAAGGAGACTTATCCCTGGGGGAGAAAATAATCCATGGTTCTGTGATTCTATGATATAGGAACTAATACAGCAGCAATCACCTGAACCAATGGATAATGAGCCTCACAAGCAACCATGTGAATGCAGGGCTGACCCAGCCCAAGTGGTTTTGGTGCTTAGCAATCCAACATGCTGCTTCTCCTGCCCTGAGTGATCTCTTTGACAGATAGGATCAAAGTCATCGACTGTTCTTAGCACATTTTGGGGAGGGAGGTAATATCTGTATATAAGTGAAGGGACAAGGTATAGTGGTTAATGAGGATATATTGGATGTAAAGATGGTTTAAGTATGTAGTATAAGTTGTAAGTGTTAGTAAGAAGGCATTTCAGAAATGGGAGATAGGATTAAGAGGTTTGAGTACAGTATAGAAATTAAACAATGTATGAATGGGACAGAGGATGATTTTTAGAGGCTGGAGGCTTGCCAATGCAACACACATTTATAAGAAGGGCTGGAAGGAGGATCTGGGGAACTACAGGCCTGTCAGTCTGACCTCAGTACCAGGGAAAATTATAAAGCGGTTCATCTGGAGTGTGCTCACATGGCATGAGCAGGACAACCAAGGGATCAGGCCCAGCCAGCATGGGTTCATGAAAGGCGGGTACTGCCTGACCAACCTGGTCTCCTTCTGTAATCAGGTGACCTGCTTGGTGGATGAGGGGAAGGCTGTGGACGTTGTCTACCTTTGACACTGTCTCCCACAGCATCCTCCTGGAGAAGCTGGCGGCTAGTGGCTTGGACAGGCATACGCTTTGCTGGGTCAAAAACGGGCTGGATGGCCGAGCACAGAGAGTTGTGGTGAATGGAGCTAAATCCAGTTGGCGAAAAGACACAAGCAGCGTTCCCCAGGGCTCGGTTTTGGGGCCAGTCCTGTTTAACATCTTTATCAATGACCTGGATGAGGGGATTGAGTGCTCCCTCAGCAAGTTTGCAGATGACACCAGACTGGGTGAAAGTGTTGATCTGTTTGAGGAAGGAAGGCTCTGCAGAGGGACCTGGACAGGTTGGATCGATGGGCTGAGGCCAATTGCATGAGTTTTAACAAGGCCAAGTACCAGGTCCTGCACTTTGATCGCAACAACCTCATGCGGCGCTACAGGATTGGGGATGAGTGTCTGGAAAGCTGCCTGGCAGAAAAGGACCTGGGGGTGCTGGTTGACAGCAGCTGAACATAAGCCAGCAGTTGCCCAGGTGGCCAAGAAGGCCAACAGCTTCCTGGCCTGCATCTGGAATAGTGTGGCCAGCAGAACCAGGGAAGTGATCCTTCCCCTGTACTCAGCACTGGTGAGGCCGCACCTCAAACACTGTGTTCGGTTTTGGGCCCCTCATTACAAGAAGGACGTTGAGGCACTGGAGTGTGTCCAGGGAGGAGCAACAAAGCTGGTGAGGAGTCTGGAGAACAAGTCTTGTGAGGAGCAGCTGAGGGAACTGGGGTTGTTTAGTTTGGAGAAAAGGTGGCTGAGGGGAGACTTTATAGCTCTCTGCAACTACCTGAAAGGAGGGTGTAGTGAAGTGGGTGTTGGTCTTTTCTCCAAGTAACTAGTGATAGAACAAGTGGAAACAGCCTCAAGCTGTGCCAAAGGAGGTTTAGATTGGATATTGGGAAATATCTTTTCACCAAAAGAGAGGTCAAGCACTGGAACAGGCTGCCCAGGGAAGTAGTGGAGTCACCATCCCTGGAGGTGTTCAAGAAGTGTGTGGATGTGACACTTTAGGACATGGTTTAGTGGGCATGGTGGTGTTAACAGTTGAACTTGATGATCTGGGAGGCCTTTTCCAACCTTAATGATTCTGTGATTCTATATCAAATAATGTGTGACCTAAGCATGATGTGAATGGTACGGAATAAGGGGTTGGAAATATACCAGATCTGGCTGGGATGGAGTTAACTTTCTTCATGGCAGCCCACATGGTGCTGTGCTTTGCATTTGTGGCTAACACAGTATTGATAACACATCTGTTTTTTGGCTGTTGTTGAACAGTGTTTGCTTTCTCTCAATGCTTTCTCTCCCCCATGCCCTCCCAAACGAGTAGGCTGGGGATGAGCTAAAGGTCTGCCTGATGATGTGAAGTAGTGAATGGATTCCCGTTTTTCTTTCTTGCATGTGCAGCTTTCATTTCCCCATCGAACTGTTATTATCTTAATCCATTAATCTTCTTGCCTTCCTTTTATTTTTTTCCCAATCCTGTAGGAAAGGAATAAGAGGGATTCAGAGTGAGTGTTTAGCTATTGGTTGGGGTCAACTCACTGCAAGGGCATATCTTATCTACTGGTCATAAGCATATGCAGGACATGTTTATAGACTTGGACTGAACTGAGAGTGTTTCTAATAAGGAGGGAAGCCTCCAAATTTGAGATCTTTGTATACCAAGATACTTAATGAAATGACTGTGTGAAGTTCCTGGTAAAAAAATCTCATTCAGTTTTAGAAAGCTTTAAAATGACTTATTTCCTTCATTAACTTGCTGTGGAATTGGATTATTAGAAATAATACCTGTGTTTTCCTTGGCTGTCTGCTCCGACTATGTAATTCAGAGGAAAGGTAATAGAAATCAGCCATTACCTAAATGTGCTGTAACAGAATAGTCGTCGATGCTATAAAGGCCTTACTGTAATCCACTTACTCTAAGTGGATTTGCAAGCCTATGGTGACTAGGAGTTGTTCCTCTTTGTGTAACATACAATCTATAAACCTAAGTAAGTCACCCCAGTGTTGTAAGTACCAGAGAAGTCAGACCTTGCCACGTCTCATGCTTCTGGCAGGCCACCAGGAATAATAGCGCTGTCCCTAGGGATGTTTTGGTATTGTCTGTCTGAGGCACCTTATTTTGATCCTCTGAAAGGCTTTCCAAGAAGTTGACTTGAGCACACAGCAGTGACAGAAAGTGCCTCAGCATCCTTGTCCATGCATTCTTCATAATGGCCTGAAGAGCTGCTAAACCTCCAGGATGGTTGAATGTGTCCTCTGCTGGCAAACGGGCAATGATGATGGCAAAGGTAGTGGTATTTTTCCTACTTAGCGCCTGAAATAAGATGAGCTGTGCTGCACATGTTCTAATAGCCTGAAATCTGGGATACACGTGGCTTGTTCCAGAGTCTTACTGTGCTGGCAGGCTCTGCAGAGTGGAGAGAGCCAAACCTGATGCAGTCAGTGTTGTGCCAGGGCGTAGTTTCAGTAAGTGCTATTTAGCAAAGGCTTGCTCTTTGCCAGAAAGTGTGGCCCAGGTCACTCCCTGTTTCGGACACAGACATGAATACAGTGTGTGACCATTCATGCCAGGATGATGGCCCTTATTTAACTTGTTCATATCAGAAGAGTTTATACAGATTTATGTCTTAGTTTAAAAATAAAAGTTAAAAAGGCGGGAGGGGAAGATGTAGTAGCCTCAAGATCACTTCAGATTTTTGATAAGCAGTTCTTTTTTTTCTTTTAAAAAAAAAAAGTTACTTATGAAGATTGTGTTAAGGGATGGTGAAGAAACTGCTTTCGTGACCGTTCCACTGGATAAGAGGAGGAGAAAACAAAGCTGTTAATGAAAGATTGGTGAGGTAGATCTTTAATGTTTATAGTACAAACATAAAGTTACAAGGATCTGTTGACTAAAATGTACCTTTTGTTATTAACACAGTTTTACAAGGCGTCTAAACTTAAATTTGAATTTGTATAGTTTATACGTTTGGTTCTGAAAATTACGGTTAGATGGTATGTCTCACTGCCAGCATTGTTCTGTTGACAAAATAAACATTTAATCTTTAATCTTTATAGTGGTGACAATACTGATCACAGCTGAAATTTCTTGCCTGGGAGCATGTACGCTCCTTAAAAATCCACGTAATGAGGATTTCTAAATAGTGCTTGTTTACCGATACTGCTTACTGTACACTCGCTGACCACAAGGTCACTAGTCTCCTTGTGGTGCCATCCTTTTCTTGGATCATAAGACCCAAACTAGTTAAAGAAAATTCATTTTCAAAGGCAGCATTCTGGGAGAGTACAGGCTCTTACTCGTGTTCTCTGCTGACTCCAGCTGGCACTGTTTGTAAAGCCGTCCCCTACTCCCTGCAGAAAATGATAGCCCTGCAGCTGAGTTCTGGAAAGGTGTTATGGTCTAAGCGCCGCAACCCAATGTGTTAAAAAGAGGCAACATCACTTTCCATTGATATTAATACACAAGGCTGTGAACTGTGACCGCTGAAGGCTGTGATTTGCAACCTCTGTCAGGTAGAGATATGCTCCCTAAAGAAGCTGCTTGTTCCCATCTGAGGGGCCAGTGGCCTCATCAGCTAAGTCTTTCCTTCCACAGATAAGTCTGACAGGGACTTTGAATCAGAGTCTTGAACTGGTTTAAGGTCCCCTTCAGTACAGTAATACAAAGGCATCTTTTATTTGTTCTTGTATCTAAGCTGTTCGAAATCAGTTTGGCCCTTTCCCTTTGCCCTTTATTTTGCCAGTGACAGGTTTTCTACTCTAGCTTGGCAAGTGTTATATAAAGCACCATGTGATTTGGTAATAGGAATATTTGGTTCACTGAATTCCTCCTTAATCATGAAGCAAAGTCCATTTGAGCTTCCAAATGAATATTCATCAGTCATCTTGCACATAGCCAACTGGTAATTAATTCTTTCTCTTCTGGTGACCACATGCCCCTGATATGGTAAAGAGAGTCAGGGAAAGGGGAAGCAGACAGGAATGACATTGCAATCCTGCTAGTTCTCCAGGTTGCAGAGGAAGGGGAGAATATCCCTCCTTCTAGCCTTCTGGGCTTATGTTGTCCTAAAAAATGAGGGAGAAAAAACCCCACACAGTTCCTATCTCTGTGTTTGTAGCAAAATAAGGTATTCTGTTATCCACTGAACCTGCCAGTACAGAATTACAGCAGCAGTCCTCTGCCCCCAGGCTTTGCTGGTTTTGCTCTAAATATTGAATTGTCTTCCCTAGTTTCCATTTTACTTAAGAACATAAACTATAAACAATGCTTTTGTCTTTAGCTGTTCAACAAATATTCCGTATTGATCATGGATTTGGGCTTTTAGGTACAGAATTTTTTACTGAGTTAACTGTGAGGTGTGACTGTGCAGCTGGTTCTGTTGTCATGTCAGGCTGTTAAAATGCTAAAAATGTTAAAAATCAGAAATTTCTATTGAAGCAGAAATTTGAAGGTCTTAAAATGTGCAATATGTAAGCTGCAGAGACTTTTTGGTCAAGCTATATGTTCATAGTAAATGGCTGTATGCCTGTATGTGTATATATATAT